>NC_133648.1:101309879-101559772 GCF_009905375.1 Apium graveolens
TTCGTTCTTGTAGCATTTTCTTGCCTTATACTTTGTTAATTGCTTTGTTTCAGTCTAACGCCTACTTTCAAGGCGCTGTGAGGCAAGCCGAGTCATGGAAGCGGGCTTCTGATAAGGCCGATAATGCCCTCAGGAGGCAACATAAGAAGTATGCTACCCTGGAGAAGAAGCTCAAGCGCAAGGAGGAAGAACTCGGAGAGTCTAACGCCGAGCTGGTGGTACTTCGGGCGGAGAAGGATAAAGCTATAGACAACTATCTGGACTCGGAGGAGTTTGCCCAATCCATGAGGATTAGGGATGATTCAGTCTTTCCCGGGTTTTTTAGGACTGGTTGGGACACGGCCCTTGGGACCGTGAACGAGGCTTGTCCTGATATTAACCCGGCGGACTATGTCTGCCCTGATGACGAGGCTTTGCTGCAGAGGTTTCATACCCGAGTAGTTGTCTCGGGTCATGTTCCTCAGGATCCACTCCTTCCTCCTCCCGAGTCTTCTTCCAGACCTGCTGATGACGATAGCTCTTCCTCCTCCTCCGAGACGACAGAGACATCCAGCGAGAGTGGAGAGGACGATGATATGGATGCCGAGGGTACTTCAGCTCCTTAGAGCTTTTTCAGCCCTGCGTGGCTTGTTTTATCCTATTTTCGAGACTTTATTTATCGAACTTTTGTAATATCTATCAGATCTATTTTATTTATCACCTTTCATGCTTGCATCCATGCATTTGGTTTTTATTTGTTAAGCCACAAACATAGTTTGAAGAACTCATGAATTTCATAAAATTGTCTGGGATTCGTCCCTTACACAAGTAATAAAACTAAAACATATAAATCCTAAGCAAGCAAAGCTTCAAGGTGCTTTTCAACCTACTCGCCATCCTGACGAGTGAGAATCGTATCCGGCTGCCCTACACATAGTAAACCTTCAGGTTTTGTGCATGCCAAGTTCTCGGGACTTCAAAACCATCCATAGTCTCTAGCTTGTAGGTTCCTCTACCTTGAACACTCTTGACTCTGTACGGCCCTTCCCAATTCGGGGCAAGCTTCCCTTTTTGTCCTATACCAGATGCTTCTATCTTCCTCAAGACTAGATCGCCTTGTTTAAAAAACCTTTCTTTAACCCTTAGGTTGTAGTAGAATGAAGCCTTTTTCTGATATTCTACTATCTTTGCATGTGCCGTATCTCGCACTTCATCGATCAGATCCAGGGCTAACCTCTGCCCTTCCCCATTTTCTTCTGCATTGAAAGCCTGAATCCTTGGAGAGGAATGTGATATCTCTACTGGAACTACTGCTTCTGCCCCATATGCCAACATGAAGGGAGTTGCTCCTGTCGTGACTCTACAAGTAGTCCTATAGGCCCATAATATGGGAAGTATCTCATCCACCCAATTATTTCTTGACTTCTCGATCCTTTTCTTTAATCCATCCAGGATTATTCGATTTGCTACTTCTGCTTGCCCATTAGCTTGTGGGTGAGCCACAGAGGTCAACCGTAACTCAATTTCATTTTCTTCACAATACTTCTTGAATTCCTCGTTGTTGAATTGTGTTCCATTGTCAGTGACGAGGATACGGGGAATTCCATATCGGCACATAATGTTTTCCCACAGGAATTATGCAACCTGCTTAGTTGTGATTTTGGCCAAGGGTTTGGCTTCAATCCACTTGGTGAAATAATCAATGGCTACAATTAGAAACTTCCTTTGTGCCGTGGCCATAGGGAAAGGCCCTAGAATGTCCATCCCCCACATAGCAAAGGGAATAGGCGAGTTGATAGAGGTCAGCATCTCGGGGGGTTGTCTAACAACTGGTGCATGCTTCTGACAGCGATCATACTTCTTCACATATTCTTTGGCATCAGCCAACATTTCTGGCCAATAGAAGCCTAAACGGGTTATCTTATGAGCCAAGGCCCTGCCCCCCAAGTGTTGTCCACAAATACCTTCATGTACTTCTTCAAGAGCCAAGCGTGCCTCATCGGGCCTGAGACACCTCAAGTAAGGAACCACGAAAGATCTTTTATACAGAATCCCATCTATCAAAGAGTACCTTAGTGCTCGAATAGTTAACTTCCGTGCTTCAGTTGCATCGCTTGGCAACCAACCGGTCTGAATGTGAGCCTTGATGGGATCAATCCATGATGTCCCCAAGCCTATGGGAGCCACTAGCTTAAAATCTATGCTTCATGTCTTCAAAACACGGAAGTACACACTTCCTGAACTTTCTTCAATCTCAGACGAAGCAAACTTTGATAACGCATCTGCCTTAACATTTTCTTCCCTTGGAATGTGTTCAACATGGCATTCATTAAATTGGGTCATCACAACCCTTACTAGGCGTACATACTTAGCCATCGTATCATCCCTTGCCTCAAATTCTCCCTTTACCTGGGATATGATCAGCTTTGAGTCTCCACGGACCTTTAAGTTTTTGACTCTAAGTGTCCCAGCTAGACCAAGGCCAGCTATCAGGGCTTCATATTCTGCCTCATTATTTGTGGTTGGAAAGTCTAGCTTCATAGAATACTCAATCAAGAACCCATCAGGGCTTTGCAAAACCAACCCTGCTCCACTGGAGTTTGTTTTTGATGCTCCATCAAAATAGAGAACCCAATATTCTTTCTCATCCTTCTCTTTGCCCCCATTATCGACTCCCTTGTCTTGAGGTATGGCATCTTCCTGACCCCCGACTTCTTGGTTGGGTATAGTACATTCCACCACGAAGTCAGCTAGTGCCTGGGCTTTTATTGCCGTACGTGGCTTATACTTGAGATCGAACTCTCCCAGCTCTATTGCCCACTTAATCAATCTCCCACTTGCCTTGGGACTGTGAATGATATTTCTCAGTGGCTGATTTGTCAGCACTTCAATCTGATGAGCCTGAAATTATGGACGCAGTTTTCTCGAAGCCATTACCAAGGCTAGAGCAAACTTCTCAATAGTTGAATAATTCAATTCAGCACCATGCAAAATTTTGCTGACATAGTATACGGGTTTCTGGACTTTCAGTTCCTCCTTAACCAACACCGCGCTCAAGGCGCTCTCTGAAACAGCCAAGTACAAGAATAATACTTCACTCAGAACTGGCTTGGCCAACAATGGGGCCTGGCCCATATACTTCTTTAACTCTTCAAATGCCTTCTAATTTTCCTCACTCCATACAAAGTCTTTGATGTTCTTTAGTGACTTGAAGAATGACAAGCACTTATCTCCTGACTTGGAGATGAATCGTCCTAGCGCAGCAACCCTTCCTGTGAGCTTCTGAACATCCTTGATAGTTTTTGGTGGTTCCATGTCCAGGATCGCCTTTATTTTATCGGGGTTAGCCTCAATTCCCCTTTTTGAGACCATCAATCCCAAGAATTTTCCAGATCCTACTCTGAAAGCACACTTCGTAGGATTCAACATCATCTTGTGGTACCTCAGGACCTCAAAAGCTTTCCTCAAATGGGTTATGTGATCAGTCTTTACTAGGCTCTTGACTAACATATCATTAACATAGGCTTCCATAGTCTTACCGATAAGATCCTTAAAAATTTTGTTTACCAACTTTTGATAGGTGGCTCCTGCATTCTTGAGACCAAACGCCATAACAAGATAACAATAAACACCAAAGTCAGTGATGAATGATACCTTTGGAATGTCATCCTTATGCATTTTGATCTGGTTGTATCCGCTAAATCCATCCATGAAACTCAGCATCTCATGTCCAGCAGTGGCATCAATCAAAGTATCAATCCTCGGTAACGGAAAACAGTCTTTGGGGCATGCATCATTTAGATCAGTGAAGTCTATACACATCCTCAACTTTCCATTAGCCTTCTTCACCATTACAGGGTTTGCTAACCACTCCGGAAATTGAATCTCCTCAATGAAACCAGCCTCTAAGAGCTTTTCTACTTCCTGTTTTATAGCCTCTTGTCTTTCCGGGGCAAAATTTCTTTTCTTTTGTTTCACTGTCTTCCGGCTTGGATCCACGTTCAACTTATGAGTAATCAGCCCCGAGTCTATGCCTGGCATATCAGCTGCTGACCAAGCAAACACATCACTATTTTCTTGCAAAAATTTTACCAACTTCCCTCTAAGGGGCTCTTCCAATGTGGCTCCAATGAAAGTCATCCTTTCAAGATTCTCGGGGTCTAAAGGAACCGAAACCAATTCTTCTGCTGGCCTTCCTCTATTCTCGTCATTTTCTCGAACATCCATATCTTCAATAGGAAGAACCTGCCCCCCGACTCCATCTGCCCTCAAAGAGGCCACATAACAGCTTCTAGCCATTTTTTGATCTCTTCTCTCTTCTCCAATCCCGTTTCGGGTGGGAAACTTCATGACTGCATGGTAGGAAGAGGGGACTGCCTTGAAGGCATGTATCCCTATTCTCCCCATGATAGCATTATAAGTTGAACTAGCCTTTACCACCATGAAATCCAGCATCTGCGTTGCTTGCCTTGGCTCCGTACCTATGGTGGTCGGCAATTTGATTATCCCTTTCACAGGATATTCTACTCCAGCAAATCCATATATCGGCATGTCGGTTGGTGTCAACTGGGAGTCATTATACCCCATCCTTAGAAAGGTGTCGTGGAGCAAGATATCCACAGAAGCACCATTATTCACAAGGACCCTCTTAACCGGGCTATTTCCTATTATCGGTGTTATGACCAGCGGGTCGTCATGGGGAAACTTCACACCCTCTAGGTCGGAATCATCAAAAGCCAATGTTACTTCTGTCCTGGCCCTCTTCGGGGCTTCTCCAACAATATGCATAACCTCCCTGGTGTATGCCTTTCTGGAATTTTTGGACAATCCAGCAGCAGTTGGACCTCCAAAGATCGTGTTTATCACAGGTCCTCGAGGACGTCGTGGTCCTCCAAAAATTGCATTTATAACCGGCCCTCTAGGTTGGGGATTCCGCCCCTGATCGTCTTGGTCCCTCCTACGATCTTCAAAGTTCTTCCTTCCATTATTGTTTCTGTCCCCTCCATCTCCAGTATACTTGTTCAACCTTCCTTTTCGAATCAAAAACTCAATTTCATCTTTCAATTGCCTACACTCATCGGTGTCATGGCCAACATCCTTGTGAAACCTGCAATACTTGCTCTTATCTAGCTTGGCGGGATCAGCCTTCAAGGGCTTAGGCCAGCGAATATCTCTATCTTTCGCAATCTCCATCAAAATCTGACTTCTAGGAGCACTCAGCTTAGCGTATTCAGTGAACTTTTGCCCAGGTCCTCCCTTCTTGGGGGTTGAATCAGGGTTTTGTTCGGTTCTAGGATATTTGTCCTTAGCGATATACTCCAGATCAGTTTTTCGTTTCTTGCCTCCAGTGGGCTCATTACTTACTACGGTCTTCCTCATGCTTTCTTCAACCTTGATATACTTCCCTGCCCTCTCTTGGAGTTGCAACATGTTTTCAGGGGGACGTTTGGCCAAGGACATCTTGAAAAACTCATCCCTAGTTCCTTGTTGCAGTGCTATCATGGCTACCTTATCATCAAGGTCTGGGACTTTTAAAGCCTCCTTTGTAAAACGATTCAGGTAATCTCTCAAGGATTCCTTAGCTCCCTGCACAAGACTCATAAGAGATGCTGAACTTTTCTCATGGACTCTTCCACTGATGAATTGCTTAATAAAAGCCTGACTTAATTCTCTGAACGATCCAATAGAATTTGGGGGCAGGCGACTGTACCATCTTTGAGCCATACCCGACAGGGTTTGAGGGAAGGCCCGACACTTTATAGCATCATTCACGGGTTGCAGCAGCAGTGCATTAGAGAATATCCTAACATGATTAGCGGGGTCTCCCGTGCCATCATAGGCTTTGATAGTGGGCATCTTGAATTTCCTTGAGATATGGGCATTCATTATCTCTTCTGTGAAGGGTGGAGTTGGATCATCAGGATCTCCAAGGGGAAGGAGATTGCTTGGATCAGTTCTTGGGACAGCAGCCCTTCTTCTTACCGGACCATCCAGGTCTATGACAGGAGGAGGATTTCTCCCCCTAGGAGGTATCCGGGGTCTGGTGGCCTGGTGAGCCTCCAAATCACGCCTCAGCCTTTGGATTTCAGCCTCATGAGCCCTGATCCTTTCCTGCACTTCTTGGGGATTCGCCCCTGGGGTGCTTTGGGGGCGTTGCCTTCCATTGGCTATTGGCTCTTTTCCAGGACGCCTCCTTCTCGGGGCCACTTCATCATCCGAAGATTCGGAGTCTCTCTCAGTGTAAGGACCAGAAAATTCCCGATCCTCAGGGATAGGACCCAAACCTCGTATATAGGGGGCGACTGCCCTCGTGCTTCGCTTCGCCCAGCATATTCGCTTCCTCCAATCTCAAGGTGAAGGGGCATCCCATAAGGGGGGTTAGTAGTAACAATAGTTGAATATTCATACCCGACGGGTCGAGAATTCATAGGTATATGTACTTGTTGAACTTGAGGATTCGTACCTTGAATAGTCGAGGGAGTTGTCCCTTGTAGCTGAGGTTGAGTTGCCCCTGTCTGGGCTTCCCCCTGAGTAGATGCATAAGTTGAATGGGGAGGAACCTCCACGGTTGACGAAATCACCTGGGTTGTCTCTGATGGTGTTCCTTCCTCTAGAGCTCTAATTGTTCTCCGTGTTCTCGTCATGGTTGTTGTTGTGTCTTCCCACAGACGGCGCCAAATATTATGGATTAAAAACTAATATATATAATTGCTGTATTTAGTACTAAGGATCGTGAGCTTCGAGGCTCGATTTGACTGCTCTTGTGTTTCGTGACTCAATCTGCCTTAACAAGATGTCTACGTACCTTGCTGATTGCCAAGGATCAAGTCAAAAAACGTAGTTCTGATTGGTGGGGGTGAGACCCCTTATATAGATGTTGGGAGTCCTTGAATTGGACTTGGTATAGGAGACTTGGTGGGTAAGTCTCATAATTAGAATGGACTTTGGAGTCCTAGATAGTAGGAAACTGATTCCTTATCCTTTTAGGTCCCCTTGAGGCTAATCTATAAGGATTTATATCCTTATCGGGACTCTTCTCAATAGCTGATTTTTCCCTTATTAATTAATTACGAAATTAATTAATAATCAGGGCTTTTGGGCCTTCTTTATTTCATCGGGCCTGATCTGGTCCATCAGGCTTAACCTTTCCGGTCTGAGTATCATATATCTTTTTATTGGGCCTAGCAGCCCACACCTTGCAATAAATAAATTATACTATCATAATTTATTTATCCCTATCACTGTGGTAATTGTTCCAGGCAAGAACTGAAGATTTAATATCACAACTGGATTATTTCCCAAAGTATTTTATGTAAAAGAACGAACAGAGATTTAGCAAAAAAAAAAAAAAGAACGAACAGAGGCACGATTTAGAGTTCTCAAATCGACAGGAAGGGCAAGAGAACTATCTAGACCATTGAAGATACGTCTAGCGGTTCGCTTTTTATTTGGAACGGTTAGGAGAATCGCCTATCATTGACAGAAAATTCGTGTAGATATACTTACCATGCTAGCATAAGGAAAATAACCGTTGATATCCCTTATGAAGGACAACATGGAAGAATGAAGGATGTCATTATTAGAGCTGATAGAAGGCAAAGAAGATGGTACACGCCCTTTAAAGGCCACTGATAGCAGTTCCTAATAAACGTGAATACATCTAAGGCGCTAGCGAGAATAACGAATACGCCCTGGAAGGTATCGTAGTACTATAAATATAATACGGGAAATGATTAAAGAAGTCTGACCGATAGAGGAAGCTGAGCGTTCCACGATTCTAAACATATCAATCAATTGCTTATTAAATGGTGCTTCCTTCAAGATGGTAACAGAACCACGATGTGCCTTATATTACTACATAAAGAAATGTTAAATCTGATGCTAAGCATGTAACAGGAGACGAGCGTGTAGAAATGCAATGAGAACTTCTTACATAAAACAATCGACATAGGTGATGCATCGAAATGAGCAAAATTTAAGGAACGAAACCCTAACACTAGTAAGAGTGATGAAGGGGAAACGAATAAGTTGAAGGACCATTCAAAACACTAGAAGATGCGCTATTAATCCATTTTATATATTTTTAAGGAAGATGAAGTGACTAGTTGACGTTAATTGAATTACCAACAAGAACGAGTAATCATGCGGGCATTAGAATGGCTACAAAGCTTTGTACGAAAGAAAGAATTGTTCTCCCTTAGGTTGGGAAGAAGTTGATAAACGGAGGATACTTGGACCATAGTTGAGTAACAAGACCAAAGAAATTTCTAGAACTTATCAGAACCCGGCTAGTGGCAGCCCATGGAACAATAGAGATATGTGGACCAGAACTATAAGGACAGAGAGTACGAAGTAACAAACAAAGTATTGTTTAAAGTGCCTCCCGGGGAAGGAGTGATGAGATTCGAAAGGGAAAGAAATGTTGAACCCAAGGTTTATTGGACAGGTTGAATCTTTAAAGGACTAAGAAATTTGGCTTATAAATTAGCACCATCATCGAACAGTCTCCAAGTTTATAACGAGTACCACAAATCGATG
This sequence comes from Apium graveolens, assembly GCF_009905375.1. Taxonomy (NCBI): domain Eukaryota; kingdom Viridiplantae; phylum Streptophyta; class Magnoliopsida; order Apiales; family Apiaceae; genus Apium; species Apium graveolens. The sequence goes on from NC_133648.1 coordinate 101,318,397, forward strand.
TTAGGAAGTTTAACCGTCAACAACAGACTTATGATTGAAAATGAGCTAATAAACTTGCAGCTAGACTTAGCGTATGTGCATAAACATGTAGAGATCATAGATCTACAAGAAAAAGTACTCTAAAATATATTTTACAGAAAAGTTAAAATCTTATAAAAATATCAAATACTGTGAAGTCAACGTGAGAACTCGAGGTTGTCATGTGAGAAGCTTATCCCCGCCTGTTTCTAAACTGATTCTGGGATGAAATCATTTAAGAGGGGAAGACCGTAAAACCCGAATTTTTGACATCATTAAAAGACCTTCATGAATAGTAACCTTGCGGTTTAATAAAAAACTTTTGCGACCACACCATATATGAGTTTTTAATTTAAGATTACGATTTGATATTATAATTATATGTACCAAATGAGTGTATGTAAAAGCCATTAATTTTTGAAGAAAATGAACTTTGTAAAACGGCTGTATCTACAAACCATCAAGAAATATGAGAATAAAAAACAATTATAAATCTAGAATCCTACAAATTAAAACCAAGTACAAGGCTTCAAAGCGTAAAGGACTTATAAGAAATGATTTACCCTGCGAATTGCTTACGAAGATTTATTACAAAAATAAATAAGTGACCAAGCAAATACGTAGGCGAATAAATAAAATGTATTAACCCATGCAAACTACACAAACTAACTAGTAAGGAAATAACCAAGGATTGGCAACCAAATAGTAACTAATCTAAGATGCATAGTAACCTAGCTTGGCAAATAGTAGCATGAATAGTAGATGAAGTACTTAAGCTAGCAACCTAGCTTTGAAAATAGCCAAGCTAGAAAGATATGATGAGATTTGCATATATAAATATTATATATACAAAGATTATATCACTTACTCAAGAAGCAACACAAAGCAGCAAGATAAGTTCTCTTTCTTTTTCTTCAACCAGACCAAACTGAGAACAACAGCTTAGATAGGCTATATCGCCTTTATTTCTCACTCAAAAATTGCATTCTATAGCTCGTTATAACGGTCTTGAGACGATATACACTTCTTAGCTCACACGACCTTTACATTTAAGTAGTGTAAGGCCCTCATTTTTCCAGTTCTTTGCAGAGATGTATGGAAACTGCCCCGCGGAAACCACCAAGGACGAAAAATACATATCTTGAGTTCTAGGCATTCAAAATTCACCAAATTTTAATCAAAGCTTCCTTATATAATGTATAAGGTATGCTTAAATTTTCATGGCCATTGGATTAGTATAGAATAGTAAAATTCTTGCTCAAAGTTGGGGATGAATAGTAAATCCGAAAAATAATCTTATTTTTGACTTAGGTTTTGAAGGATCTAGCCACTATATGTATCATCCAAGCCATACAAGCCCTATAAAACATACTCCTAGAAGACATTGTCCTCAATAAGGTATAAACACTTACTTTTAAAGATTTCTTGGATGATTTTTGTGATTGATGTTGAGATAAGCTTTAGTATATTGGGTTCCTGAAAGTATAGCACACTTAAGATGAAATCTTGATGAGTAATGCTTATTTTGAAGATGTGACTTTTGGATGTTGATTAATAGAAACTGAAATACATTTTAATAGATGAATATTGGTGAGTTTGATTGTTGGTATGAGTTCTTAGGGATGAAAACTCAAGGAGTTGATGTTGTGAATTTGAGACTTTGATTGCACATGAGCTGGTTAAACAGAAGATTTAGGCCATTTCAAGCTAGCCCTTGAATTTCAAGCTAGCCCTTGAATTTTAGTTTACGTACATATAAAGAACGTGTCAAGACGATTTACGGTTTAGGAGATATGATCATTTTATTAAAACACTTACGCGAAAGCAAACTACATAAAATTGGTCTAAGAGTTGGACGTTTTTGGAACCCTTAAAAGTATTCTAAGACTTTGGATAATCGGAAAAACTCTCTACGACAGTAAGGAAAATGTCCTAAAAAGAATCGGGTTAAAATTTAAAATTTTTGATTTTACAAAAATGTCAGAGTGAAGATCGCGCAAGGAGAGAACCCCAAAAACAACGGCAACTATCCACTGCCATCAAACTGCTGCTTCAGGATTTTCACTCATGTTCCCAGAAAACCATTTTCACGTAATATGTTCTATATTTTTTCTAGATCGTGCACACGTAGATGGTACACAATTGAGTTAACGGTTTGAGAGAAATCAACGTTTTAGTGAAAGCGGTATGAATAGTAAAACTCTGTAACTGACCGAACTTTTAAAATGTTTTTCACCTATTTAAATTTATAATTTCAAAATGAAACTTTTATCATAAATATTACAAAACACTCAAGAAACTCCTTGAGGTGGTTTTGTATTAAAATATTAAGTTTTCGATTTATTAAAAATGTTAGAGTGCGAGACGCGTAATAGTAACATTCGGTAAAGTCAACTCTAGAAGACCACTTTGACCGTCCGTTTTGACCAAGGATTGATACTTACTTCGAGTTGGTCGAATATTAAAAATTATGAAGTATTGTACTTATTAGAAATGTAAGCCGTTGATGGGATTAGGAATACTGATTAAGATTATGATATTTGTTGATTAGAAAACTCAGAACGAGTGGAAGTCGGGAACGTATCTTGGACTCTAGGCAAGTTTTCAAACTCTACCTTTTTAAAACTGTTGTGTTGTTTTTATATTTAAATAATTACGATATACACATGATATTGTATTACAATGTTTTACGGATTGTGATATATAATGTAACGACCTTCAGACCCGGGGTATAAGTCTAGGGGTTACGAGCTAATCACCAAACCTGTACAAGCTTATTAATAAATAATAAAGAAATGAAACTAAACCCCTTAACAACTACCAGGACCTTTTTAGGTTGAAATATGAAAACAAGAACCACTAACTACTTTTTTTACAAACCAACACTCAAAATCTCACAAACTTTCTTTATTACAAACCATTGTCTAACTCATTTTAAACTAAGTTCAGCTTTTATTCAAACACACATACTATCTATCAACACTCCACCTGCTCGGGCAACTCAAGGCTTTCTTCCTGGATTGGGATCAACACCTTGGGTATAAGAGGATCCCGAGGCTTGACCCGCTTCTTTACCACTCGTGTTCTGACGGGTTTCATTTTCCTTCTTAACTGAAACAATAAGGTGAATAACAGCAAAAAGGGGTGAGCCAGAATTGCTCAACAAGTCTAAAAAATATACACAATGTTAAAGCAATATAACTGAATCCGTATCCCAGGTATATCTGCAAAGATATAACCTCATAAGAATCAAAAGAAGGCCATTGCTGGCGAATACAAATGAACTACACTAGACTCAAGTTCGCAGCTATACCCTGCTGATCAGCCAGGATACAGTGCAGATCTATATCTCACTATATAGATCCCGTCGGGCACCCAGGCACTACGGCTCATCTCAAGGATCCGGTTATGTCCCGGTCCTTAGGATTAAGTAACCTTAATCCCCAAAAGTAATGTTATACAGTCCCTGGAATAGCAACCGGAACAATCGGTATACTTTGATATATTCTAATCACCAGAATATATTAATAATTGTGAGTAATAATTGGAATATGAATAATAAATTCAAATAAAAAGAATAATTCAAGAATCGAACTGAGATATGAATAAAGGAGTTAAAGTAATGCAAATGTAATAAGAATCTGAAGAGAATATCACTATTCTGGAAAATAGAATAGAGGAGAAACTTGCCTTCTGTGCGACTTACTGCAATTAAATCACTTCCGTCTATCCCCTACTTGACCTGCCTTGCTGGCTTAGTTTCTGTTAGCAAAATAGATTGGTTAAGTCATTTTGTACTTCTGAAGTACCTTAAATCGACTTCATTTTGTTCCTACTATTTACCCATACGTTTATAACCAACTCGAATATTACATATAAACAAGAAAGACTCGATTAACCATATAATACATATAAGCACATAAGCACATAATCATTTTTATAGTTAAAATAATTTTTAGAATCGAAATCGATTCGCTGATTGCTTCGTTGATCACCTTCTGCTTCATTTCCCATTTTTTCGGAATTTTTCGAGCTCGTCTCGGCACGCATTTCGACTGATAATCAAGAAATCAATAAAATCAACTAATTTCGAGAAGAAATTAGGTCTTCATATTATTTTTAGTGAAAAGAATTCATTTTTCTGAGTCAACAGGCTTTCGTTTCGCTCAATTCGGACTAACGGTTGAATTATTATCAATTAAACACTGATAATTCAATTTATTATTCAATATAAATAATTATTGCTAATTTTTAAATCCTAAAATAATTTTTAAATAATTATTTAAGAAAATCAAAGTCAAAAATAATTTTTTTATAATTTTTGGAGTTAAAATGAAGAAGTTATGATTTATCGAATATTATGTGACTAATTATCGAAATAATTAATTACTTTTTATATATTTAATAAACAAATAACTAATAAATAATTAATAGATAATTATTTACTAATTAAAAATAATTAATCCCTAATTATTAGGATTAATCACAATTTATTGCAAATATTTACAACTCATCGTTATTTATTTGATTAGATCGATTATTTACAAATAATCAATCGATTTAAATAACTGATACACTATTTATCGAATAACTACGAATTATAAACTAACTCAACGATTAATCACTCGTATAAATACGAGCTACGCACTATTCTCGAATACTATTGAATTAATATATAATTATCTGAATTTAAACGATTCGTTAATCAATTAATTATTGGTATTTAATTATACGATACAAACAATTACTACAATATTATTCGAATAACTAACGCTCGAATAATAATTCTCATTATCGAATCACTACTCGCATAGATACGAGTTACTCGTATTATTTAATCTTTAATTAATTACCTAATTACTAATTAATTACCTAATTATTAATAAATTAGATAACTAATAAATAATTAGATAAATAATTAAATAATTAAATTCGAATTTATAAATTAATAAAATAATTCAGAAATTAATAATATTATTTTTCAGAATTTAAATCTAATTTTTTAGCTAATTATTATAATTATTAAAACTAATTTCTAATTTTTAGAAAATAAAATAAATAAATAAAAATCCAGAAACATGAAACTGATTTCAGAGTTTGGGTTTTTAGGATCAAACCCGGGTCGATTTCCGTGTTGGAACCGGGTCGAACCCGGGTCGAACATGAACACCGCCCCGACTGCCCAGAAACCGGCGTCGGCGGCGTTTCCCGGCGAACCAAAACGAAGAGCAACCAAAACGATTCCAGGCTCGTTCTGCTGCGTTTTTGTAATAACCCCAATTTTTGGAAATTTTTGAAACCCTTATGAATAGTGTTTTTGCTGAATGAGAAACTTTTTATGCCACACTATGTAGGGGTTCTGTTATGGATATTCTGAGATTTTATTAGTACTCTATATGGTATATAAGTGTATGTAAAGATCGTCAAAATCCAATTCCGAACACTTTGATTTTTCCCGAAAATCTACCAGATACAAAAAGAATTAAGTATAAGGTAACAGAATAAAAAGGATTTAAATTCAAGGATTATAAGAGAGGATCATGAAAGGAATATAATGTATTGAGAAAGGTTAAAGAAACCTAAGTAATAAGATCCCGGGTATGATCCCTCAAACGATAAACGAAAACGAAAGTTAATCGAACCGGATAACAGATCAGCGGTCATTAGGCAAGCAATTAGAAGTTAATCAAGGAGGTTAGGGATGATGATGTCATCAAACCAACAAGGTGTGGACAAGTGGAAGCATTATGACATGTGCAAGATGACATAAGCATGACAAGGGGTTTTGTTTTGTTGGTTGATTTTGGGCCATGTAAAATTTACCATGGTAAAAAGCTAAAACATTTTCCAAGGCCAAAAAGGAGAAGCAACCAAGCAAATATCATAAAACACAAAAATTAGAAGTTGACTTTCCCATTTCAAACTGCTATATCTCCTTCAATACTCACTCAAATGTTGTGTTCTATATCTCGTTGGAAAGGTATTGAGATGTCCTACAACTCTTGTTCACAAGTCTCTTCCAAATAAGCATGGTAAGACCCTCAGTTTTACAATTCTTTAAATCCGACTTTTAGAAACTTCAAAGCCTAACTTTGTGTTCTTGATTTCTTTGGAAAGATCAAGCTTGTAGGAGGCTGCCTAAGGCTTCCTAGCAACTTAACACCTCCCAAGGAAGGTATAAATCTTCACACCCTTTAGTAATAAGTTTGAATGTTGAAGTTTGGAGATGGTTTGGATGGATGAGTAGTAATTTAAATGATAAGCATGATTCGAGCTTAATTGTTAAGTAGTTTAGTTGAATTTGGAGATGTTATAATATATGATTGGATTGAGATCCTTGAGCTTATTATGACTGAAATCAGTAGCATTGATGTGTATCTTGAGTTGTTGTTGATTGGTAGTTGGATTGATATGATTTGGAATGGTAAAAATTTGGGAAATCGCGTAAACATAGCCGTCGTAATGTCCAATTTACTTTAGACTGCATTTGTTCATAACATTAGAACCCGAGAACTCCCTGCTAGATTTTGACCATTGCATGTTTAGATAGTTCATGTTACGAGCTTCGTTTTGATATGTAGTTCGTTTGATTCCGATGTACGGTTTAGGAGAAACGACCGTTTTAAGTAACGGCGTTTCGCGACCGAACCATTACCCCTCGCCTTACTTTGAAACCTTGGTTAAGGATCTTAAAGGGTTAATTAGTGTATGAAACAATTATGTTAAGTGTGTTAGGCAGTTGGTAAGACACTCGCGAAGGAATCGCCTTAAAACTCGTAATGGTTAAATTATTAAAAATGGTGGAGCCGAGGGTACTCGAGTGACTTAAGAGAATCAGTAAGCGCAAAGCAAGCGTTAGAGTCTAAGTTGGTTAAAGTATAGATTTACAAGTGACTTTGGTTTAATTCCAACTTACTTGTTGTTTATAGGTTACCAGACTCGTCCCGAGCCATTTGTAACCCCCAGTCGCTCAGGCAAGTTTTCTACCCGTTATACTGTTGTTGTGATGTATATGTGTATATGCATGATCTTGTGATATATGCATATTTGTTATTAGCAAATTCTTGCGATATATTGTAGCATGTGATATGGTATATATGCATGCCTGTTTCGTATTCTTGATTTATATATCTGTTGGTTCAAATGCTTATTCGTTGCATAATACCTATGCTAGAGATAAGCGGTATTTGCGTATACCCTTAATATAGGGGATCAAAATGTGAACTTTTTCTAAAACCGGGAGGCGAGACTCCCGAGTATAATATATATTTATATATATATATATTGATATAGTTTTTAAAACTATTAATCGAATAAGGTTTATTCGATAACTTTATTTTATTTAATGAATATTATTACGAATATTAATTCGAGGGCTTGTGACTCCTTTATTTTATTTAATGAATATTATTTTGAATATTCATTCGAGAGCTTATGACTTCTTTATTTTATTAAATGAATATTATTTTGAATATTCATTCGAGGACTTATGACTCCTTTTATTTTATTATTTGAATATTATTTGAATATTCATTCGAGTGCTTATGACTCATTTATATTATTTATTGAATATTATTTGAATATTCATTCGAGGGCTTATGACTCAGTTTATATTATTTAATGAATATTATTTGAATATTCATTTGAGGATCTATGACTCCGATTATTTGCTGAGATATATTCTTTATTTTATTAAAGAATAAGGTGTCGATAATCAAACTTATCTTTGATTATTCAAATAAAGATAGTACTTTCGTATAAGTATATCTTTGGTTATTTAATACTCATTTCAAGTATAAGTTTTAAAACTTCTACTTCAATTATTTTTATAAAGATTATTCTTTATGGGAATATTATTTAAATAATAATATTCAGATATTTTCTAATATATTGGGACTGATTTATTTCATTAAATCAGCATTACTCCAAACACTCTTTAAAGTGTTTTCGAGTCTTCAAAATGATTTTTAAAAGTTAGAGCGGATCCCAAAACTCATTTTTATATTTAAGATCTTCCTTTTAAAGGGGATTTAAATACTCGTTCAAAACTTGAGGGATCCGGCTCAGTGGTGTATTTTATATTCGCAACGAGGTTGCTGTTTTGAGAAAACATCTTGATTACTTGCCCATCGTTCGGGAAGTAAGTTCATCTATTTGAGTCGGCATAAGCAACATGGCTCAGTGGGCGTCCATGAAAGTGTAAGTGGCTCAGTGGGAGTCCATCAAATGCGTAAGTGGCTGAGTGGCAGTCCAGCATAAGGTCCTATTGCGGCCAGGGTGATGACCAGTGGGGAATTCGTCCATCTACTAGTAGAAAAGGTTACTTATTGGTATCTTTGCCTGATCAGCAAGATATCAGGTTTATGCCAAGGTTTTCTCCTTTCTAAATTCATTGGATATTGCAACTCTGTTTATAATTTTCATAACAGAGGTTTTCAAGGAGTGTATGAAATGTATATATAGGTGTATATATATATCGGGATTTAATGAAGTATCTCGTAACTTCATTATTTATAATGATATTCAAAGATTGAATCTATTTAAATCTTGTCTTGTAGTCTCATCTATGTGATGAACTTTTGAACTGATTATAACTTGAACGGTGGTAGTTCAAGTAATATTTGGAAAAGATATAAGTATATTGGGGTATCTTGTAACTTCATATTTTCAACTTATATCTAGTTAATGATTATCTTATGCATATCAAAGATTTTCAGAAAAACGTTGAGACAAGGGTAGATATATGAGATCACCTTGCAACAATATTTTTATACAGTTATAAACTGGAACTCTGTGTATATTATGCATGGAAGAGGACTTCCAAGATTTTGAAAAGTATATATGTATATATACTGAATATTTTACGACTTCATCACATTAAGATATCAAACTTGGTTTATTTCTTTTGACCAAGACTTTCATGAGTACTATGAGAAGGCTCATATATTGTTAATCATTATACATATTATTTTGGTGGGCTTGCTGCTCACCCTTGCTTTCTTCTTTCATCACACAACAACAAATAGAAAAGATGAACGGGACCAAGCTCCCGATTCGCAAGCGGTTAGAAAACGTTCTGCAGTCTTCTGAAAGCGTTGATGCCGCCGTAGCTGAGGTAGGAGCTACCAATAGGCTAGGTTTTCAACTATTGATGAACCAGACTTATGTATAATATGAATTGTAATAATGGCAAGGAATATGTAAATTTATTCAGAACCTTTTTAAGGTGTAACGGTTTATAATTGTGGAATATAAGGACTTGTGTTATTTTTGAGTGTTCATCTCTGAGACTATTACGTGTGGTGTGTGTGTTTATTGTGGGGTCACAGTACAGAGTAGTTGATTATTTATTAAGATTGGGTGTTATTAAGGGAAATGGAACTCGTGACAACCCGGATCCCCGACCCCGGATTTGGGGGTGTTACAGAAGTGGTATCAGAGCGAAGCGTTATAAACCTCAGAGATGTGTGACGTTAAGATAATAAGTTCACTAAGATAATAAGAACTCTTGCCAAGTTCCTAGTCGGGCTACCTAACGTAGTACTGACAGTTAAAACCCTTATGGGAACCCTTATAAATATCGTGATAGAAGCGTAGTTCGTTATCGTATATGGTAGCGGGACTCCGAACCCTGAGGTTGAGGAGCAACAACGCGATGATGTTTTATTATTTATTGGAGATCAGATTATGGATCCGATAGAGCGTCCTAACGCGGGATCGGATGATGTTCATGTTGAGGATGTTGTCCTAGAAGGGATAGTTGCTGAGGAGGATCCCATGGAGGATCCTGACAAGAATGAGTAAAGGACCACTGAGAAATTGATGACCATGGTTAGGGGAATTACCAGAGGTAGAATTGGTCGGTCACTATCGGAGGTTCGTTCAAGTTTGTAAAGATAGTAGCCCCCTTTAACGCGGCTTACTCGTAAGACTGAGAAGTTTGAATGGACAGAGAAATACGAGAACAACTTTCAAGAACTGAAGTAAAGATTGGTGACGACCCCTATGATGGCGTTGCCGGATGGAAAAGGAGATTTTGTGATGTGTAGTGACGCTTCGCATAAGGAATTAGGGTGCTTCTTATACAACACAACAAGGTAATCGCGTACGCATCAAGACAATTAAGGGAATATAAAATTCGATATCCCCATACATGAGCTTGGGCTCGTGGCAATAGTTTTGCCCTAAATATTGGAGGCACTACTTGTATGGAGAGAAGTACGAGATTTACACAAGCCATAAGTGCTCTAGTGTATTTTCACGCAGAAAGAGCTCAACATGCGCCAAATGAGGTGGTTAGAGATAATCAAGGATTACGATTATGAGATTCTTTATCATTCGGGGAAAGCCAATGTGGTGGCTGATGCCCTTAGTAAAAAGGAGAGACTCAAGATGATAATGTCTTTGAGAGAGTTTATAAGAGATTTTGAGAAAATGGAAATAGAAGTGAAGGTAACCGGAGCCGGTACCGAAAAGCTGTTTGAGATTGCAAGACAGACCGAATTATTGGAAAAGAACATATTGTGCCAGAAAAAGTGATGAATGAAGGCAGAGAGCCAACAAATAGATATGAGATTAATACCGAGAAGGATGATAAGGGAATAATGAGGTATTCCTATAGAATTTGGGTTCCAAATGTTTAAGAGCTTAAAGATGAGATCCTAGATGAAAGTCATGGTTCAAGGAATAAGATTTAGGGCAAACCCTGAATGTGATAGTCAGGGAGGACGCCATCAAGATAGAAGGAACCCATAACATAATGAAGTGGAAAATGAGGATTTTAACGTATAAGATAACCCCAAGTATGGGAGAAGGATGAAACATTTCATACTGAGAAAATAGAAGTCGAGCAAGATAAGGAGACCCGAGGCGGTACTCCTATATGGAAATTCATGGACCTGTCTAAACAGAACTTATACTTTTATTCCCAACCACCACCTTAAGGAAACAATGCGGTAGGAAATCCTTTCATGACCTTTAAGTTGCTAAGCTCTCAGAGTTCCAAGGAACAGTTTGACCCAGTCGAGGCAAGAGCCTGGCTAAAGGAAATATAGGAATTATTTGAGATTCTAAATGATTGACGAAGCACAAAAGACTGTTTTTGTCACTTACCCCCGTAAGAGAGAGGCCACCCATTGGTGAAAGGCCAAGAAAGGCACGGAGCCAGAGGTTATAATAAACTGATTAAAGTTCAGACAATTGTTTTCGGGAAAGTACTTCCCAAGGTTATGGAGGTAGTGTAAAAGCTTTAGAGCCAGAACAAAAGTGGACGAGTATGATGAATTATGAATCTAAGTTGTAAAAGTTGTCAAGATTCATTCTAAGGACACGAATCCAGAATGACGGGATGTTTGAAATCAATGCTTATGTTGTGTTGGTTCATGTAATGGTTGTAAAGGAAACGAAAATAAAAGACTGAAAAGGGAAGGAGTATAAAGGGATATAAAGGAAATAGAGTTGAGAAGTGATAAGGGAGTTAGGTATGGGAAACCCTAAGAAACCCTTGCAATAAATATAGAGAAGTGTGTTATCATCAGCGCGATGGTGACTGATCATGAGATAAATTCAAGGTTTGAAGGCGTAAGCGATATGTAAAGTTAATTCCCTTGAAGTTGACAATATTCGATGAAAATTTGAGATAGATCGATTGATTAATAAGGAAACACGGATGGACTGAGGAGACAAGAAAGTAAGAAATTACGAAAATTGGATGAAGGAAGTGACCTTCAAGAATGTGAAGTGTAAGACCGGGGGCATGATACCCAGAAAGGGAGACGCCGGGTATGAAAGATATCACAACATTGAGATGACTGTTGAGATAAATAAAAGAGGTAAATGAGTAGTTAGAACTAAAAGGTTCACGTTGAACACGACAAACATCTTCTAGAACATCCCTGTTATCATTACTGAATCAAGCAAGAAAAGCGGATAACCGTTCTTATCTTTTGGAAGCCATATTGATTGACCTCATTTTGAATACAAATGTTATTGTGAAATTAGGCATATACTATCGAGGTGGGATTCATTGAATAAGATACCCTTATCAGGGATATATGACTTGATTTATCCATGGAAGGATGCATGTACCTTTTAAAGGTAGAATTAAGGATAGAACATCGGTAACTTAAAATGAATCCTCGGGGAATGCATAAAGGTTAGAATTTCACCCTTAATAGGGATAGTGTGAGTTTTGACAGTATGAATTGGAAAGGATTAAGGTAATAACAACCTTTAAGAATCAGTGGAGAAATTTTTCAGAAGTATATAGACAATGATTCTGGTATTAATAAATGGTATCTTGATATGCCCTGTATCTAGGGAATACATGAGGAACGATTCGAGGATAACCTTAGAGGTTTTACAAGGATTAAGGTAATATTCAAAATTCTCAAGAATAAAAATGTTGATAAAGGAAATATGACGTAATTATAATGATGCCAAGTGGGGCACGTGTTAAACCACGAGAAAGTATGGATCGAACCAGTAAAGGTCGAAATTGTTCAGGGCAATTAGGGCCTAGGATAAAAGATGTTCTAAGTATGATTGAGAGTCAGTCGTGACAGTGATTAACCTCTAAAGACTGAGGGAATAACTTATGGAAAAATGGTGATATTTTTTTTTACTCATCAGATTTTAAGGAAAACATCTTCACACAAGCAGTGATTGGAAATGAGGTAGAAAATTTAGTGAAGGTGGTTAAAATGACATTGATTGTAAGGAAATATTACTATCAAGAAAGGCCAAAGAGGTGGCCGACACTTTAAGTGTAAGAGGACAATTATAGGCGCTCGTGCCAGAGGAATATAGTGATAATGGTTAAGGCTGTGAAGGTTGTATTATGGTGTGGAAGATTGACATTCCTTCTGATGATTGTGCGATACTCAACCGTGATAGTAGTTGGGTAAAGATTAATTTTTGTAATCATCGTGAGCGGGCTATCTATCTTAGAGGGTCATATCTTAAGATAAGCCAGGACCATGTTACGAAAGGACTAAATGAACCTTTGAGCTTCATGTCTCCTAATAAAGACATATGGTTAATAATGGTATTAAAATGCTATCGTTGCTTTCATTGAAACTCTTCTGCAATTTTATCTGCTTCATGTCATATGTACGTCAAGTTTAGGAGTGTTCTTCATGAATCATGAACGGTGATCATGTTACCTCCTTAGAAGAATTCGATACGAGATGTATGGACTCCGTATGGTTAGCTATTAAGACTTCATGGAAAATGAATGACTACAGTAGGTCAACGATGGACCCTAGTAGTGCAGGAATGATTCTGCGGGTAATGAGCCAATTAATTACAACCGTAAGAGTTGTATTAGAATGGATGTTGAGATTAAGTACCACTAATCGGGTTGTGGTGATGTATAAGTTATCATTGATAGACTAATTAAGTCGATTATCTACCTATTGAATACTTATTCCTTCTTATCAATAGAGAGTCGTATTACTATACGAGGAAGGTTGCAGTGCAAGCATAGAATTTTAGTAACGGTGATGTCTAGAATGAAAACCCAGATTCGATTTTCGATGTCGAGGGAGTTTCAAAGGTGATTGTGTATAAGCTCGAGCAAGAGCATGGGTCCATAGAATGATGGATGGAATAGTAAATATTTAAGCATGTAAAATGCGATGCTATAATACTTGATGTTGATATAAATACACATATGTTTTGTTCTCCTATATCAAACCTCTATAGTTCAGAGGTAGGTTCCAAGCCAGATATTTGGTGGCAGTATATTTTTTTTTCACATATACAATTCTCTTCAATTCGTTCTTTTCTCTTCTTTTCATTTTATATAAGCTGAGAAGAACAACCCTTCTAGAAGGGGAGGTATTGCCGAATGACTATCTATCTGTGTGATAGAAGCCGAGTAGGATACCATATATTGTTTAATTACTTGTCAAGTACTAAAGGCTGGCCACCTTCTGTACTAACTATGCAATATAACAAGTGTTCATGATCATAGTGATGTCTCAATAAATTCTTTTAATTCTATATGAAGGACTAAGTTTTCGAAGATAGAAGCAGCTGAAAAAGGAGTAGTAAAGTTGTGGTGGTATGCGGAATGGAAACACATTCGTGATACTAAGGTTGATGAGGTTATTAAAAGGTTATAGAACGCTAACGAGCAAAAGTATAACCAGTATAATATTAGGAACAGAAGGTAGTAGCGATTATGAACTGGAAAAAAATGGGTATTGAGAGGCAAAAGCTCTAATGCTAAAAGCCATAATGAGAGTCTGTGCAATAGACTTGAAAGAAATTGGAATGATCACTTAACACGGATTGAGTTTTCTTACGACAATAGATCTTATGTCATTATCGAGTTGTCGCCTTATGAGATCCTTGAGGGAACACAATATCGATCTCCCTTATGTTAGGATGAAGTTGTAGAGCGCAAGATGCTCGGACCCGCAGTAGTCCAAAGGACCAAGGATATAATAGATCTAATCAGAGGACGGCTGGTAGTAACCCAAGATGGACATAAGAAGTATGTTGATTTGACACGAAAGGACAAAGAATAGGAAGTAGGGGACCTAGTGTTGTTAAAGGTATCCCCTTGGAAACCCTTGGAAAGGATTGATGAGATTCGGAAAGAAAGGAAAGCTAAGTCCACAATTTGTCGGACCCTTGGATATATTAAGAAGTATTGGGAAGTTAGCATATGAGCTAGCCTTACCCCAGAACATGTAGCAAGTCATAACGTGTTTCACGTATCAATGTTAAGGAAGTGTAAATAGGGGCATATGAGCGCATATACATGCAACCAGACGTAACCTATATGGAGCAACCAGGAAGGGTTATAGATTGAAAAAGGAATAATTGCTTAGGAAAAGGGTTATCAAACTAGTCAGAGTTTGATGGTAGAACCACAATGTGGGAAAATTTACTCGAGAGTTAGAAAGTGCAATGCTAAGAGAGTATCCCTATTCATTTTCTATTTGATTCCGGGATGGAATCCTTTTAAGGAGGGGAGACTGTAATAACCCCAATTTTTAGAAATTTTTGAAACCCTTATGAATAGTGTTTTTGCTGAATTAGAAAACTTTTCATGCCACACTATGTAGGGGTTCTGTTATGGATATTCTGAGATTTTATTAGTACTCTATATGGTATATAAGTGTATGTAAAGATCGTCAGAATCCAATTCCGAACAATTTGATTTTTCCCGAAAATCTACCAGATACAGAAAGAATTAAGTATAAGATAACAGAATAAAAAGGATTTAAATTCAAGGATTATAAGAGAGGATCGTGAAAGGAATATAATGTATTGAGAAAGGTTAAAGAAACCTAAGTAATAAGATCCCGGGTATGATCCCTCAAACGATAAACGAAAACGAAAGTTAAGCGAACCGGATAACAGATCAGTGGTTATTAGGCAAGCAATTAGGAGTTAATCAAGGAGGTTAGGGATGATGATGTCATCAAACCAACAAGGTGTGGACAAGTGGAAGCATTTTGACATGTGCAAGATGACATAAGCATGACAAGGGGTTTTGTTTTGTTGGTTGATTTTGGGCCATGTAAAATTTACCATGGTAAAAAGCTAAAACATTTTCCAAGGCCAAAAAGGAGAAGCAACCAAGCAAATATCATAAAACACAAAAATTAGAAGTTGACTTTCCCATTTCAAGAAGAAAGCTCTCAGCTAAAACAAACTCAGCAACTTCAAACTGCCATATCTCCTTCAATACTCACTCAAATGTTGTGTTCTATAGCTCGTTGGAAAGGTATTGAGATGTCCTACAACTCTTGTTCACAAGTCTCTTCCAAATAAGCATGGTAAGACCCTCATTTTTACAGTTCTTTAAATCGGACTTTTAGAAACTTTAAAGCCTAACTTTGTGTTCTTGATTTCTATGGAAAGATCAAGCTTGTAGGAGGCTCCCTAAGGCTTCCTAGCAACTTAAAACCTCCCAAGGAAGGTATAAATCTTCACACCCTTTAGTAATAAGTTTGAATGTTGAAGTTTGGAGATGGTTTGGATGGATGAGTACTAATTTGAATGATAAGCATGATTCGAGCTTAATTGTTAAGTAGTTTAGTTGAATTTGGAGATGTTATAATATATGATTGGATTGAGATCCTTGAGCTTATTATGACTGAAATCAGTAGCATTGATGTGTATCTTGAGTTGTTGTTGATTGGTAGTTGGATTGATATGATTTGGAATGGTAAAAATTTGGGAAATCGCGTAAACATAGCCGTCGTAATGTCCAATTTACTTTAGACTGCTTTTGTTCATAACATTACGACCCGAGAACTCCCTGCTACATTTTCACCATTTCCATGTTTGGATATTTCATGTTACGAGCTTCGTTTTGATATGTAGTTCGTTTGATTCCGATGTACGGTTTAGGAGAAACGACCGTTTTAAGTAACGGCGTTTCGCGACCAAACCATTACCCCTCGCCTTACTTTGAAACCTTGGTTAAGGATCTTAAAGGGTTAATTAGTGTATGAAAAAATTATGTTAAGTGTGTTAGGCAGTTGGTAAGACACTCGCGAAGGATTCGCCTTAAAACTCGTAATGGTTAAATTATTAAAAATGGTGGAGCCGAGGGTACTCGAGTGACTTAAGAGAATCAGTAAGCGCAAAGCAAGCGTTAAAGTCTAAGTTGGTTAAAGTATAGATTTACAAGTGACTTTGGTTTAATTCCAACTTACTTGTTGTTTATAGGTTACCAGACTCGTCCCGAGCCATTTGTAACCCCCAGTCGCTCAGGCAAGTTTTCTACCCGTTATACTGTTGTTGTGATGTATATGTGTATATGCATGATCTTGTGATAAATGCATATTTGTTATTAGCAAATTCTTGCGATATATTGTAGCATGTGATATGGTATATATGCATGCCTGTTTCGTATTCTTGATTTATATATCTGTTGGTTCAAATGCTTATTCGTTGCATATTACCTATGCTAGAGATAAGCGATATTTGCGTATACCCTTAGTATAGGGGATCAAAATGTGAACTTTTTCTAAAACCGGGAGGCGAGACTCCCGAGTATAATATATATTTATATATATATATATATATTGATATAGTTTTTAAAACTATTAATCGAATAAGGTTTATTCGATAACTTTATTTTATTTAATGAATATTATTACGAATATTCATTCGAGGGCTTATGACTCCTTTATTTTATTTAATGAATATTATTTTGAATATTCATTCGAGGGCTTATGACTTCTTTATTTTATTAAATGAATATTATTTTGAATATTCATTCGAGGACTTATGACTCCTTTTATTTTATTATTTGAATATTATTTGAATATTCATTCGAGTGCTTATGACTCCTTTATATTATTTATTGAATATTATTTGAATATTCATTCGAGGGCTTATGACTCAGTTTATATTATTTAATGAATATTATTTGAATTTTCATTTGAGGATCTATGACTCCGATTATTTGCTGAGATATATTCTTTATTTTATTAAAGAATAAGGTGTCGATAATCAAACTTATCTTTGATTATTCAAATAAAGATAGTACTTTCGTATAAGTATATCTTTGGTTATTTAATACTCATTTCAAGTATAAGTTTTAAAACTTCTACTTCAATTATTTTTATAAAGATTATTCTTTATGGGAATATTATTTAAATAATAATATTCAGATATTTTCTAATATATTGGGACTGATTTATTTCATTAAATCAGCATTACTCCAAACACTCTTTAAAGTGTTTTCGAGTCTTCAAAATGATTTTTAAAAGTTAGAGCGGATCCCAAAACTCATTTTTATATTTAAGATCTTCCTTTTAAAGGGGATTTAAATACTCGTTCAAAACTTGAGGGATCCGGCTCAGTGGTATATTTTACATTCGCAACGAGGTTGCTATTTTGAGAAAACATCTTGATTACTTGCCCATTGTTCGGGAAGTAAGTTCATCTATTTGAGTCGGCATAAGCAACATGGGCTCAGTGGGCGTCCATGAAAGTGTAAGTGGCTCAGTGGGAGTCCATCAAATGCGTAAGTGGCTGAGTGGCAGTCCAGCATAACGTCCTATTGCGGCCAGGGTGATGACCAGTGGGGAATTCGTCCATCTACTAGTAGAAAAGGTTATTTATTGGTATCTTTGCCTGATCAGCAAGATATCAGGTTTATGCCAAGGTTTTCTGCTTTCCAAATTCATTGGATATTGCAACTCTATTTATAATTTTCATAACAGAGGTTTTGAAGGAGTGTATGAAATGTATATATATAGGTGTATATATATATATCAGAATTTAATGAAGTATCTCGTAACTTCATTATTTATAATGATATTCAAAGATTGAATCTATTTAAATCTTGTCTTGTAGTCTCATCTATGTGATGAACTTTTGAACTGATTATAACTTGAACGGTGGTAGTTCAAGTAATATTTGGAAAAGATATAAGTATATTGGGGTATCTTGTAACTTCATATTTTCAACTTATATCTAGTTAATGATTATCTTATGCATATCAAAGATTTTCAGAAAAATGTTGAGACAAGGGTAGATATATGAGATCACCTTGCAACGATATTTTTATACAGTTATAAACTGGAACTCTGTGTATATTATGCATGGAAGAGGACTTCTAAGATTTTGAAAAGTTTATATGTATATATACTGAATATTTTGCGACTTCATCGCATTAAGATATCAAACTTGGTTCATTTATTTTGACCAAGACTTTCATGAGTACTATGAGAAGGCTCATATATTGTTAATCATTATATATATTATTTTGGTTGGCTTGCTGCTCACCCTTGCTTTCTTCTTTCATCACACAACAACAGATAGAAAAGATGAACAGGACCAAGCTCCCGATTCGCAAGCGGTTAGAAAACGTTCTGCAGTCTTCTGAAAGCGTTGATGCCGCCGTAGCTGAGGTAGGAGCTACCAATAGGCTAGGTTTTCAACTATTGATGAACCAGACTTATGTATAATATGAATTGTAATAATGGCAAGGAATATGTAAATTTATTCAGAACCTTTTTAAGGTGTAACGGTTTATAATTGTGGAATATAAGGACTTGTGTTATTTTTGAGTGTTCATCTCTGAGACTATAACGTGTGGTGTATGTGTTTATTGTGGGGTCACAGTACAGAGTAGTTGATTATTTATTAAGATTGGGTGTTATTAAGGGAAATGGAACTCGTGACAACCCGGATCCCCGACCCCGGATTTGGGGGTGTTATAGTTTTCGTTCGATAATCAAGCCCAGCATCTTCCCTCATCCATCTCCTTCTTCGTTCAACGAGCACGACGTCGGGAAAACAAGGAACGGCGGCGGCGACGTCGTTCTCCGGCGAGCACGAATTCAACACGAAACCCAGTACCAATCGACAGGAAAAACGACGATCTAAACACTCGTAATCATCAAATCACCAAACAATAACCAAAAATTCAAACCCGAATTAAAAATTAAAACCCGAAATTATGAATATAAATTCGATCAATCAACCATGAAAAACAAATACATAATCAAAAACTAGAGATCATAAGCTTCAAAACGAGTACTCACATGACTGATTTGGACTCCGGAATCACCTTCAAATTCAGCTTTGATTCTCTGTCTGTTCTTCACCAACACAAACCCTAATTCCCTTTTCTGAATTTTCTGATTTATTTTGCTGATTTTTAATTAAAATTAATAATTAATTAATGAATAATCAGCTATTTATACTATGTAAAGTAATACCCCTAAATAAAATTAAGGGGCTAATTACACTCCTAATAAAAATATTTGGCCCCAATTTTTATAATTTTTGGGTATTAATATTAAATTTTTAAATATCCAATAAATACAAAATTAATGCTAAAAATTTCCAAAAATTATGGATATTACAAAAATGCAAAGAAAAATGATATATGATATTTTCATGATCATATAAAAATAAAAATGTGATTTTTGTGGGGTTTTTGGTACCCGAAGGTGCCCGGAAAAGTCGTTTTTCGCGAAAAAGGTCAATTTGTAAAACGTCTAGGGGTTCAGAATAACGATATGGTATAGGGCATTTTTGGCAAAATAGGGCCAATGATTTTGTTTGAAATACGGGCTTTTAAAACATGGTTTTGAGTTGTACGGGTTTTGATATAAGATATCTAACTTATAATAAAACACTCAATAAATGTCCCAAACACGTTTGGATCAAAACAGATAACACGTAACACATAGCAGTTGAGGTTTAATGACTCAACACATTTAATCACATATAAATGATATATTAATACACATATTTTATTATAAATATGATATCATACAACGTAAATTTCTCGGTCGTTACATTCTCCCCCCCTTAATAGGATTCTGTCCTCAGAATCTTCTACGAAAACAATTGAGGGTATTTCTCTAACATTTCACTTTCAAGCTCCCAGGTTGATTCTTCAACCACTGGGTTTCTCCACAATACTCGCATTAAATATACAGACTTATTTCTCAACACTTTCTCTCGCCGATCTAAAATTCTTACCGGCTGTTCTACAAAAGACAAATCTGTTTGGATATCTATCGGTTCATACTCTATTACATGCCTAAAATCAGGATTATATCGCTTAAGCATTGACACGTGAAACACATTGTGAATATGTTACATATGAGGCGGTAACGCTAATTCGTACGCAAGCTTTCCTACTTTCTTCAAAATCTCAAATGGTCCGACGTATCGTGGTTTCAATTTACCCTTATTGCCAAATCTAGTCAATCCTTTCCATGGTGATATTTTAAGTAATACGTGTTCCCCTTCCTGATAGTCCATATCTTTCCTTGCCTGGTCTGCATATTTGCGTTGCCTGTTTTGCACTGCATCGAGTCATTTTCGAATAAGTTCAATCTTTTCTTTCGTTTGTTGAATTAATTCTGGTCCCAAAATTTTACGTTCTCCAACTTCATCCCAATGCACTGGTGATCTGCATTTTCTCCCATATAGTGCTTCATACGGTGGCATTCCAATGCTGGCGTGATAGCTGTTATTATAAGAAAATTCCACTAGGGGTAGATGCTCCTCCCAACTGCCTTCAAAATCGATCGCACAAACTCGTAGCATGTCTTCAATCATTTGAATAGTTCTTTCACTTTGCCCGTCGGTTTGCGGATGATAAGCGGTACTCATGTTTAATTTTGTTCCAAGGCATTCTTGAAATTGTCTCCAAAATCTTGAATTGAAGCGAGGATCTCGATCCGATACAATAGATATTGGAACTCCATGTCGCATCACAATTTCCTTAAGATATATGTGCACTAATTTGTCGAGCGAAAATCTTTCATTAATTGGTAGAAAATGTGCCGACTTCGTAAGTCTGTCAATGATTACCCATATCGTATCATAATTTGCCCTAGTCCTCGGTAGTCCTACCACAAAATCCATCGCTAGATGTTCCCATTTCCATTCGGGAATGTCTAACGGTTGCAATAACCCGCTCGGACGTTGATGTTCTGCTTTAACTCGCTAGCATGTGTAGCATTTACTCACCCATTCTGCTATTTCCTTTTTCATATTCGGCCACCAAAAGTTTTCCTTCAAATCGCGATACATTTTTGTGCTTCCTGGATGAATGGAATACTTCGAATTGTGCGCATCCCGCATTATTTCTTCTTTTAATTCTGCCACGTTAGGGATCCAGATTTTCGATGCAAAGCGTAAAATTCCTTCATTATCTTTCTGAGTTGTGATCTCTTCTCCTGTTAAGTCGTCATCTTGACTCATTACTTCATCTTGACAACGGCGAATCTTTTCTAGCAACTCTGGTTGGAAAGTCATAGCGTAAATAGTTCCTGCAGATTCATTGGGAATGCGAATCTCAATTTCTAATTTGTCGAATTCCTTGGCCAATTCTTCGCATGAAGTTTACCGATTCAATCTTTCTTTTCTGCTTAGTGCATCCGCTACAACATTTGCTTTTCCTGGATGATAACTGATTGTGACATCGTAATCTTTAATCAATTCCAGCCATCGATGTTGTCGCATGTTCAGTTCCTTTTGCGTAAAGATATACTTCAGACTTTTATGATCCGTGTAGATTTCACATTTTTCATTGTAGAGATAATGTCTCCAAAGCTTCAATGCAAATACGATCGCTGCCAATTCCAGATCATGCGTAGGATATTTCTGCTCATGGGGTTTAAGTTGTCTCGATGCATATGCAATGACATTACCGTGTTGCATCAATACACATCCTCGCCCGCGATACGAAGCGTCACTATAAATGATGAAATTTCCTTGCTCGTCTGGCAGTACAAGTACTGGTGCGGTCACCAACCGATTCTTTAACTCTTGAAAACTTTCTTCACACTTATCATTCCATTCAAACTTTTCACTTTTTCGGGTTAACTTGGTCAGCGGCGTTGCTATTTTCGCAAAATCTTTGACAAATCTTCGATAATATTCGGCCAATCCCAAGAAACTTCGAATTTCTGTCGGCGTCTTTGGTCTTTCCCAATTCAACACAGCTTCAATCTTTGCTGGATCAACTTGGATGTCTTCTCTACTGATGATATGCCCTAGAAATTGTACTTCCCTTAACCAGAATTCACATTTTGAGAATATTGCGTATAATTGCTCTTTCCTCAGAATTTCCAAAACTATCCTCAAGTGTTCTGCATGCTCTTCTTCTGTCTTGGAGTAAATCAAGATGTCATCAATGAATACAATCACGAACTTGTCCAAATATTTCCTGAATATCCTGTTCATTAAATCCATGAATGCAGCTGGCGCGTTTGTCAAACCGAATGCCATTACAAGAAACTCGTAATGCCCATATCTCGTACAAAACACAGTCTTTGGAATATCTTCAGCTTTAATCTTCAACTGATGATAACCTGAGCGTAAATCTATCTTCGAAAACCATGCAGCTCCTTTTAGCTGGTCAAACAAATCGTCGATTCTCGGTAAAGGATACTTGTTCTTGATAGTGAGCTTATTCAATTCCCTATAGTCGATGCACAATCGTATGCTGCCATCCTTCTTCTTCATAAATAACACTGGTGCACCCCATGGGGATACACTAGGTCGTATAATGCCTCGGTCTAGAAGATCTTGCAGTTGCATTGACAATTCTTTTATTTCGACTGGAGCCATTCGATGCGGAGCTTTCGAAACTGGTTCTGTACCTGGTGCTAGATCAATCGTGAACTCGATTTCTCGATCTGGCGGTAACCCTGGAAGCTCGTCTGGAAAGGCGTCCGGAAATTCACATACAACTGGAATGTCTTCTATTCTAGGACTTCCTTTTTCAGTATCTAACACGTAAGCTATGTACGCCTCACATCCTTGTCGAAGTAATCGTTTGGTCTGCACTACAGTGAGAAATTTATTCTGCTGCTTTTCGCCCTTGAATATTACCGTTGCATTTTCCGCAGTTTGCAATTCAACTTTCTTATTCGCGCAATCTATCTGAGCCTTATGACATGCTAACCAATCCATTCCCAAAATGATATCAAATTCTCCTAGCTTAAAAGGAATTAAATCTACAGAAAAATGATGTCCGGCTACTTCTACATCACACGCAGGACATACTCGATCTACCGGAACTTGGTCGTCATTCGCTAATTTGATAATTAACGTCTCGCCCAACCATTCAATTTCGCAATGTAACATATCAAGAAATTCTTCAGAAATAAATGAACGGGTAGCTCCAGAATCAATTAATACTTTTGAATCTACGGAGTTCACCAAAAGCGTACATGCAATCACACTTGGATTCTGTACTGCTTCTTTCATGGTCATGTTAAAAGTCCTTGCTCTGGGTTGATTTGGCGGCGGTGGCGGAGGTAATGCCAATACTTTCGGAATACTGGCTGCCATTGCTGGTCCTTTACAATTCCTAGCGATATGCCCTCTCCTTCCGCATTGATAGCAAGTGATTTCTGCTATTTTTCCTGTCGGACATTTGTTAGAGTAGTGCCCTTTCTGCTTGCATTTGAAACATGTCACCTCTGCTTTAATACATACGCCGGTATGCTTGCGTCCACAAGTTTTGCAATACGGCACTGAAATCTTAACAATTCCCTGCTGGTTGGAGACTTGGAAACGATTACCTGCTTTTTGTGTACCCTGTCCTATCCTTTTGAAATTCAAATTTGCCTGGGCTTGAAATCCCGGCTTTCTGTTGAAACGGTCTTGAAAACTTCCCTGTCCTCTGTCTCGTTGAGATCTTTCACTTTCCCCTTCGATGATCAAAGCTTTCTGGACTACAACAGTATATGTTGCTAATTCAAAAACTGCAACTTGTCCGCGTATCCATGGTCGTAATCCCTCTTGAAATCTCTGCACTCATTTCCCTTCAGTGTCCACCTGTTCCGGAACAAACCTAGCCAATTTATTGAATTTGGCTTCATATTCTGTTACAGACATACTTCCCTGCTTCAGCTCTAAAAACTTTATCTGCATCTGATTCCTTACATAGCGAGGAAAATGCTTTTCTAAAAATAACTCTTTAAACTTATCCCAAGCAATAACATCTTCACCTTCTAAAGCCTTTTTAGATTCCCACCAATAATTTGCCTCTCCTTTCAATAAGTAACTAGCAAAATCAGTCTTCTGGTCCTCACCTACCTTCATTAGTACAAAAGCTTTCTCTATTTCCTTTAACCAGGTGGTAGCTTTAATAGGATCAGTAGACCCATCAAATTCTGGAGGTTTAACTGACTGAAACTGCTTAAAAGTAACAACAGGTTGAGACTCAGGATGAGGTGGTTGTTGTAACATTTATTGTTGTATCTGCTGTTGCTGATGATGCATCTGCTGCTGCATCATTACCATCTGTTGTTGCATCAGATGGAACATTTGGTTCATGGTTTCATTAGTCTGGCCTTCAGAATTGTTGTTAGAGGTCTCAGCCCTAGTCTTTCTTTTTGGTGCCATCTTCTTCTGATAATAAAACATATGATATTTATTTAACAGTTTAATAAACAATTGACAGTATGTAAGAAAAACAATTTATCCGGTATGTGATTTATATATAAAGAAAACAGTTGCTGAATATAAATATTTATTTAACAGTTTATATATATATATGACACCAGCCTCAGGTGTAAATGCTTGATACAAAAAGTCTTGCTCCGCTGGAAGTCATCGGGGCTACAAGTCATACTACTACTACAGGTCAAAACCTACTACGGGTTAAACTACTAGTACACACATACTTACTACTCACTAGGTCATATTACGCTGCATTTATGTACATCTATACTCTGAAGTCACTGTCTCATATGTCCCTGACTCAGAACCCTGGTGGCACATGACTCAACTCCTCCTGCAATGCCTCTAGCACTGTCTCGGTAAGTCCCAATGCTCTATGATATGCTGTCTCTGCACTAATATCCTGCTGTCTCAGATCCATAAGCTGCTGAGAACTAACTCGGTAAATCTGTCGTAACCTCTCCCTCAGTATGTAATCTGATCGTAATGCTCGGACGAGACCATCTGCCTGCGTCTCAAACAATCCAAGGATCTCTCTACACTGGGTCTGCCATCGAATCCTCTCATCTCTCTCCTCCTGAAAACGCTGATAAGTAACTGTATGATGCTCATTAAGATCTGTGCTAGAACCTCGAGAAGGTAATGGCCCACCGACTACTATCTCATCCATAAACTCCTGCTGTGGAAACTGATATACTCCAGGAATAGGGGCATAAATAGCTAAAGGGGCAGGAAATAAGACTGGCTGCTCCATAGGTGCATACACTGGTGGCTCTGCCTCTGGCTCCATCTGTGGAATATCTGGAATCTCAGGCTGCAGTACTGGAATCTGCGACTCTAAATCATCCCACTGTGGAAGATCAATCATATCAGGAACATCAAACATCGGAAACTCCAAAGGTGGAAAGTCAGGCATCTCTGGCTCAACATAAGGGAAATAATCAACAAAGTCCGGTACCTCAAGTGGAGGTGGTATCTCTGGTGCTGGTCCAAATGGTAATAGTGGAGGTGGTGGCAATGGAGGAAAAATCTGCACTGATGCTGGGGCTAGTACTGTTGCTGCTTCTGGGTCTGACTCAGTCCGCTCTGACGAAGAAGCCATCTAATAATATACCAAAGAAAAGAAAAGGTCACTAAACAATTCTAAGATTTATACTTTCCTATTCTAATCTGACCTAAATCCTAACACTATTCTTCCTAATCTGACTATCCCTATCTTATGTGATCTCTCTATGCTATCTTAATCCTAATGTTCTTGTTTTCAGGGACCAAACCTACAGCTCTGATGCCAAACTGTAACGCCCTCCAGACCCGGGGTATAAGTCTAGGGGTTACGAGCTAATCACCAAACCTGTACAAGCTTATTAATAAATAATATAGAAATGAAACTAAACCCCTTAACAACTACCAGGACCTTTTTAGGTTGAAGTATGAAAACAAGAACCACTAACTACTTTTATTACAAACCAACACTCAAAATCTCACAAACTTTCTTTATTACAAACCATTGTCTAACTCATTTTAAACTAAGTTCAGCTTTTATTCAAACACACATACTATCTATCAACACTCCACCTGTTCGGGCAACTCAAGGCTTTCTTCCTGGATTGGGATCAACACCTTGGGTATAAGAGGATCCCGAGGCTTGACCCGCTTCTTTACCACTCGTGTTCTGACGGGTTTCATATTCCTTCTTAACTGAAACAATAAGGTGAATAACAGCAAAAAGGGGTGAGCCAAAGTTGCTCAACAAGTCTACAAAATATACACAATGTTAAAGCAATATAACTGAATCCGTATCCCAGGTATATCTGCAAAGATATAACCTCATAAGAATCAAAAGAAGGCCATTGCTGGCGAATACAAACGAACTACACTGGACTCAAGTTCACAGCTATACCCTGCTGATCAGCCAGGATACAATGCAGATCTATATCTCACTATATAGATCTCGTCGGGCACCCAGGCACTACGGCCCATCTCAAGGATCCGGTTATGTCCCGGTCCTTAGGATTAAGTAACCTTAATCCCCAAAAGTAATGTTATCCAGTCCCTGGAATAGCAACCGGAACAATCGGTATATTTTGATATATTCTAATCACCAGAATATATTAATAATTGTGAGTAATAATTGGAATATGAATAATAAATTCAAATGAAAAGAATAATTCAAGAATCGAACTGAGATATGAATAAAGGAGTTAAAGTAATGCAAATGTAATAAAAATCTGAAGAGAATATCACTATTCTGGAAAATAGAATAGAGGAGAAACTTGCCTTCTGTGCGACTTACTGCAATTAAATCACTTTCGTCTATCCCCTACTTGACCTGCCTTGCTGGCTTAGTTTCTGTTAGCAAAATAGATTGGTTAAGTCATTTTGTACTTCTGTCGTACCTTAAATCGACTTCATTTTGTTCCTACTATTTACCCATACGTTTATAACCAACTCGAATATTACATATAAACAAGTAAGACTCGATTAACCACATAATACACATAAGCACATAATCGTTTTTATAGTTAAAATAATTTTTAGAATCGAAATCGATTCGCTGATTGCTTCGTTGATCACCTTTTGCTTCATTTCCCATTTTTCCGGAATTTTTCGAGCTCGTCTCGACACGCATTTCGACTGATAATCAAGCAATCAATAAAATCAACTAATTTCGAGAAGAAATTAGGTCTTCATATTATTTTTAGTGAAAAGAATTCATTTTTCTGAGTCAACAGGCTTTCGTTTCGCTCAATTCGGACTAACGGTTGAATTATTATCAATTAAATACTGATAATTCAATTTATTATTCAATATAAATAATTATTGCTAATTTTTAAATCCCAAAATAATTTTTAAATAATTATTTAAGAAAATCAAAGTCAAAAGTAATTTTTTTTATAATTTTTGGAGTTAAAATGAAGAAGTTATGATTTATCGAACATTATGTGACTAATTATCGAAATAATTAATCACTTTTTAAATATTTAATAAATAAATAACTAATAAATAATTAATAGATAATTATTTACTAATTAAAAATAATTAATCCCTAATTATTAGGATTAATCACAATTTATTGCATATATTTACAACTCATCGTTATTTATTTGATTAGATCGATTATTTACAAATAATCAATCGATTTAAATAACTGATACGCTATTTATCGAATAACTACGAATTATTCGAATTATAAACCAACTCAACGATTAATCACTCGTATAAATACGAGCTACGCACTATTCTCGAATACTACCGAATTAATATATTATTATCGGAATTTAAACGATTCGTTAATCAATTAATTATCGGTATTTAATTATACGATACAAACAATTACTGCAATATTATTCGAATAACTAACGCTCGAATAATAATTCTCATTATCGAATCACTACTCGCATAGATACGAGTTACTCGTATTATTTAATCTTTAATTAATTACCTAATTACTAATTAATTACCTAATTATTAATTAATTAGATAACTAATAAATAATTAGATAAATAATTAAATAATTAAATTCGAATTTATAAATTAATAAAATAATTCAGAAATTAATAATATTATTTTTCAGAATTTAAATCTAATTTTTTAGCTAATTATTATAATTATTAAAACTAATTTTTAATTTTCAGAAAATAAAATAAATAAATAAAAATCCAGAAACATGAAACTGATTTCAGAGTTTGGGTTTTTAGGATCAAACCCGGGTCGATTTCCGGGTTGGAACCGGGTCGAACCCGGGTCGAACATGAACACCGCCTTGACTGCCCAGAAACCGGCGTCGGCGGCGTTTCCCGGCGAACCAAAACGAAGAGCAACCAAAACGATTCCAGGCTCGTTCTGCTGCGTTTTCGTTCGATAATCAAGCCCAGCATCTTCCCTCGTCCATCTCCTTCTTCGTTCAACGAGCACGACGTCGGGAAAACAAGGAACGGCGGCGGCGACGTCGTTCTCCGGCGAGCACGAATTCAACACGAAACCCAGCAAACCCGGTACCAATCGACAGGAAAAACGACGATCTAAACACTCGTAATCATCAAATCATCAAACAATAACCAGAAATTCAAACCCGAATTAAAATTAAAACACGAAAATATGAATATAAATTCGATCAATCAACCATGAAAAACAAATACATAATCAAAAACTAGAGATCATAAGCTTCAAAACGAGTACTCACATGACTGATTTTGACTCCAGAATCACCTTCAAACTCAGCTTTGATTCTCTGTCTGTTCTTCACCAACACAAACCCTAATTCCCTTTTCTGAATTTTCTGATTTATTTTGCTGATTTTTAATTAAAATTAATAATTAATTACTGAAAAATCAGCTATTTATACTATGTAAAATAATACCCCTAAATAAAATTAAGGGGCTAATTACACTCCTAATAAAAATATTTGGCCCCAATTTTTATAATTTTTGGGTATTAATATTGAATTTTTAAATATCCAATAAATACAAAATTAATGCTAAAAATTCCCAAAAATTATGGATATTACAAAAATGCAAAGAAAAATGATATATGATAATTTCATGATCATATAAAAATAAAAATGTGATTTTTGTGGGGTTTTTGATACCCGAAGGGGCCCTGAAAAGTCGTTTTTCGCGAAAAAGGTCAATTTGTAAAACGTCTAGGGGTTCAGAATAACGATATGGTATAGGGAATTTTTGGCAAAATAGGGCCAATGATTTTGTTTGAAATACGGGCTTTTAAAACATGATTTTGAGCTGTACGGGTTTTGATATA
The DNA here is from genome assembly GCF_009905375.1 of Apium graveolens. NCBI lineage: Eukaryota > Viridiplantae > Streptophyta > Magnoliopsida > Apiales > Apiaceae > Apium > Apium graveolens. The sequence continues at coordinate 101,348,091 of NC_133648.1, forward strand.
AAATATCTAACTTACAATAAAACACTCAATAAATGTCCCAAACACGTTTGGATCAAAACAGATAACACGTAACAGATAGCAGTTAAGGTTTAATGACTCAACACATTTAATCACATATAAATGACATATTAATACACATATTTTATTATAAATATGATATCATACAACGTAAATTTCCCGGTCGTTACATATAATATCATACAATAGGTTAATGATTTTCGTATAAGATTATTACCGGATTTCAATCGATAACGCTAGAGAGTAGCGTTGTAAATATGAGATGTTCATTTTAGACCGAGAATCAGTCAGTATAAGGCGATAAAAACCCGGAAGTATCCCGAAGGTGTTTTATTTCAAAACTGTTCTTTTAAAATATTCTTTAGTTGATGAATATTATTTTAAATATTCTTTTAAAATAGAACTATTCGAGGTTTAAATATTTAATAAGTATTATTTAATTATTAAATATTTACTAAATGATTTCATATGACTTAAAAATCATAAAACCTATTTTAAAATACTTTCTGAGTTTTAGAAAATAATTCTAATACTTTCGGATCATCGAAAATATTATCTCGACATACTTTAAATAATTTGACTATAATATCAAAAGAAACTCCCCCTTATTTATTTAGCTCTTGACAACGGTCAACTCACATTATCTTAGTACTCGCTTCGAAAATTCTCGGAAGTACATATATACATATATGAGATGAGTTGTGCCTATCAACAAGCAAAACGCTTGGGAAACTTTGATATAGTTCGAGTTCTAGAATTATGATAGGATTCTTCCAGGACAAGGGAGGGGTAGAGATCTAGTACTTCGTGTACTATGGACACTACTAGTACCGTAGAATATAGTACCATGTGCACTCAAGGACTTACGATGTGTGTGTAGACCCAGAATGGGACACATAGCCCATATGTGGCCAGAATGATAACCAGGAGTAAGGAAGCCGTCCTTTTACATGTAGAGAACAATATTATTCTGCTGTATGACTGATCATCGTATAGTAGGGGCTCCGGTGAATGTCCTATTCTTCCAATTGGAATTGAGATGCAATACCGGAACCCAAGCCTAGGTGCTGGGTTTACCATTAAGGTATTTGCAGACTAATAAGTCAATAAAATAATTGTTTTGAAAATAGGTGTGTATCACAATATAACAGATTACCAGTATGCCGGTGTGGGACTTCGTCGCTTGCAATCGTGGGGAGATTCCTTACAACTTTGTCTCAGGTTAACCAGAATATTCAGATAGGTATAAGATGTTAGTAATAATTATTGTGACTTCATGTAGAGGTTACGAATAATTGTTTAAGATCCTGTAAAGTACATTTGAGTTGTAATAAAAGAAGATTACATTGTGTACATCATTTCTAAGGCTATAACGTGCGTGTGTGTGTATATGTGAGATTGTGGGTCTGTGATATAGAGTTATTGGATTATTGAGTTAATACAGGTTACACATGATTGAAGGATGCATGACAACCCAGATTCTAGACCCCCGATTTGGGGCCTTTACAATGATTGCTTCTTCTTTTCTGATATAGTCGGGAATGGAATATCTAGCTCAGGAATAGGTAAGTTGTCCAAGTTTATTGGTTCATCCTTGGGAATAATTGGCTCACCATGAAAATTCACATCAGGATGGACCTTGAACTCAACTTGCTCCATTGTAGGCACAGTTGTTTGACTTGTAGTAGTATCCTGAATTGTTTTAGCTTTCTCTTCTTCATCAACAGATAGCTTCCTTTTTGCTCTAACTTTCCAATACCCTTTTCCTGATTTCCTTGGTTCTTGCTGGTAGCCAACATGACTTGGAATGTCCATGATAGGCCCTTAATCGACTGTAGGGGGGGTGAATACAGTTAATACAATCAATTCAATAAAGTTTCAATAGAATCAAAAATTTTTATACTAACAGATAAAAACTGATTACAAACGTACTCTCTCGAAATGAGCTGCTAGGTTATGCGAAAGATTTAACAATGTTCGCAATGTTTATAACATGAACCTAATATGTGCTTTATATAGAGCACAACTACACAACGTATAAGGAATCATATTCAATTAACAACAAGGAAACCTAATACAATGCTTTTGAGATAAAGTCCTTCACCGCCTTGAATTTATGTTTCCTTTTCCTTATCGAAGATCAACTGATGTGACAAATCCTGATTTCGTCATCTTTTGACATTATCATCCATTGATATCATTATCCGTTGATATTATCATCCATTAAAATCATCATCCGTTGATATAACTTCTTATAGTTTCTGTTGATATCATCAATTACTACTAACAATCTTCCCCAACTTGTTCATTATGAAAATATGGACAAGTTCCAGTTGATGATGTCAAAACTATCTAAATCCAGAAATCAAGTAAGCATATTCATTCTTGTTTCAGTGAATATCATACTTTACTCTTCATTTTGAAATCTAACATAGTCTGGAAAATCATCAAAAAACTTCCTCAACAGATTTCCTTCCATTACATCCAAATACCATTGCATCATTTGTTTATGTTCCCTTAGTTCATCTGTTGATTCATCATATTGATAGATGGCAGCCCTGAGATTATGTAACTTTGAATTTTGAAGAGATAGATCATCCAGCTCCAGAAACCCAATTTTCTTTTCATCAGGATTAAAGATTAAAACTTTAGTCCCTAGACTCATTTCTATCTTGGCTCCTCCAATAGGCATATCAACAGCATATTCAAATTGATCAATGTAATTTAGAATGTAGTTTTATTTATAAGGCATTCCTTTCTTCTTTAACTGTATCGGGTTTTTTATGAATGCAGACCATCTGGCAGTTACAGAATTAGTTACCTTGAGAATTATAGCAATAAGTTCCAATTCCTGCCATGTTTTGTCTCTTAACTGTTCTTGATTCAACCTTAAGCTTCTCCCAGAATCCAAAAAATAGATTATTTTCTCCTTAGCATGATCAATAGCAATTTATACTGATATGATTTTTGTAAGTCTTCAAGCATTACATTATCTCTAATTTCTGTCAAATAAGAATGCTTTATTTGAGTTAAAGTATCTCCTACAAATGTATAATCAACATTTAATCTTCCAAGACCACTTGTGATTCTAGGTTGTCTAGATCAAGAACTTCCACTATAAATCTTCTCTAATGTTTCAGAAAAATCTCTTCTAGGTGCTGGTTTCTTTCTTCCCCATAGTAGCTTCTTCTTTTCTTCAAAAGAAAGTTCTGGCTTATCAGAGACTATGTCTTCAGAATCAGGATTTGATACATTTGCTTGAATTGGGTTTAAGAAATCAACAACATGAGTAGAATCAGATGTTGTGATTGGTTGAATAATAGCTTCTTCTTTAACTTGAGCAATGTCAGAGGTTAATTTCAGTTTATCAGCCCAGTCAGCTCCATAAATCTTCCTTCTTTGGTGAGCTTGGATGATTTCTTCTTCTTCACAACTTTCTTCAGTATTATAAGCTTGAACTACTGTATAGATTGGATCTATCAGTATTTAAGATTTAGTTTCCTTAGATACTGATTTCTTCTTTTCAACAACTTTGGCTTTAGGATTTGAAATCTTTGACTTCTCTCATATCTTCTCTTTTCCTTTAAGCTTCTTGTCAGTATTTAAAATAGCTTGAGATTTGAGAGATCTTTTATCTTCTGCCTGACTGACTTCCCTTATAACTACACCTCTAGTTGGTCTGTTAGAAGAATCATATTCATAAAGTAGTTGAGAGATAACAGCAACATCAGCATTTGCTATCTTCATGGAATTCTTGAAATCTTCCTCCATTTGCCTTAGCTGTTCAAGATTGACTCCGTGATTTTCTCTTTCAAAGATTCTTCTACTCACTTCAGAGTCAAATGCTTGAATCTTTGGATCCTTGTAAAATAGAGTTGTCTTCCTTTCTTTTACTTTCAGAGTTTGAAGGTATCGACTTGCTTCTGTACCAGCTTTTATCTCCAGAATACCTTGGGCTTCATTAGCAACAGTTATGACTTGTAAAGATTGTTGCATTTTTGTAGTCACAGTCAATTCTTTAACTCTTCTTTTATTTCCTCTTACTCTCTCCACATTGTCTAGATTGAGATCTAGTGATTGCTTTTGATGAACCACTAACTCCAACTAGCTCTTCACCTCTTCTCCTTTCACTATCCTTATGTCCCCCTTATTACCTCCATCAGGATTTTCATCATCAGTATTTGTCAATATCAGCTATTTGCATTTAGATTTAACAAATTTCTCCCCTTTTTAGCATCATCACCAAGCAGTAGAGAAATAATCAACTCCATTGAATTCTTTACTTCTGTAAGTTGATCAAATATTTGAACTTGTTTAGCTTCCAAACTAGCTTGACTGGCTTCAATTGCAGTTTATCTAGCAACTATCGGTGCAATTTGTTTCTGAATTTCCTGATGTGTAGTCAGTCTTGAAGCAATCAATGATTATTTGATTTGATTGATTTGAGAAGTGGTTGCTTCTTGAGCTGTATGTAAGGATCTGACAACTAAAGTTGATGCTTTTAGATTATTTAACATATCAGGATCTTTAATCTTCTGTTCTGCTATTTCCTGATGTGCAACAACTTTTGTTATGGAAATAGGATATGTATCATCTTTCCAATGAGCATTCCAGAGATTATCAAGATAATTCTTTTCTTTCTTAGCATCTAACTCTTTCATTTTCCGTTGTCTCACATGTAAAGGCATATCTTCAAGGAAGAAATGATCATGCTCAGGATCTATAATAGAATTAGAAATATGAGCTTCTTCACCATCATGAGATTCTTCAATAGCAACTGGATTTTGCACTAATTGCTGAACTTCATCACCAGCTTCAGCAAGTAGAATAGAATTAGAAATATGTGCAGTATGTGATTCAGCAGCTTCAGAAGAGTCCACACCATCAACAGTTAACTCCACATCTTCAAGAATTGTAGATAAATGAACTGGAGCTTCAAAATTTTCTTCAAGGACCTCAGTTCCTGTAGAATGCTGTGGTGATCCTGAAATGGATGAAACTATATGAATGGACTGTTGTGCTCCTCCATCTTCAGCAATAATAGGGATTTTCTCAGGTGATGGAAAAGTAGAGTAAATGTACTGTTTTTCAACAAAAACAGGGATTGTCTCATGTGGTGGAAACATAGACTGTATGGACTACAAGAAAGTATCAGTAATTAGACTTGCAGGGATATTAACAGCACCTAGTACATCAGAGTTTATTTAAGGTTCAACAGACTGTTGTTCAACATCTATTTTTTTAATACTCCGTGCACCTACAAACATATAGTAAGTAAAACTTAATCTCTCTATTATTTTAAAGTAGTCTCACTACTCCTCACACCACACATCTCATGACTTTTAATAGTCAGAGCTTCCTCACAAGCATTACTAGATCCTATCTCTCATCTACCTCTCCTTTTTCCAGGAAGGATCCTGCCTCTCTTTAATTCTGTTTTTCTCTCAATGTTTTCACACATCTCACAGAAAAAGCTCAGAAAGATTATCCTACATAAATAAGAGTTGGCTAAAGAAGGGTGATCTGTGATCATATAACTAGAGGGAGTCCTTAAATAAGGTCTAGAATTAATCATACCAACATGATTTATATCATGAAAAATAAATGCTGAAAAGACTAAATCAGTATTTAGAATAAATGCTGAAAAAGTAATAACAATATTTATACCTTATGAATCTGAAGTCACAATTAAACTCACAGTTGACACTATGGTTATGACAGTTGTTCACAAATAATGACAACCTCCATTTGATATTTGATCAGGTTACTGTCATGTACCATGATCTCAAACCTTGTTCTTCTTGTAAATAACTAACACTTGAATGTGTATATTGAACGCTTTCACAGAGTCTTCAGTAAAAACTGATGAAACCTCTGTGTTTCTGTTAGAATCTGTATTCCCTAACAATACAACAAATATTATAGAAGGGGGGTTGAATGTAATTCTGGCTACTTTTTCCAGATTTTAAAACAGTTCTAACTCGATATATATATATATAAGTGTTTGATTTGCAGAGTGCAGAACGAAAGAGTTATATAAATCAAAACACAAAGTAATAAAAACACAAGCTTTTAAAAATTTCTGGTGGATTTGAAAGTATCCACCATATATATATATATATAAATATATCAAATGAGAACCCTATGAAGCTTGAATAGCTCACAGCTGCTTACAAGTAGAACAAACAAACTACAGAGAAATTCTTGACAAGTACAACTTTTTCTATCTCTCTTTAAAATGTGTTTGCTTAGTTGAATGTTCTACTAGCTACACTTGGTTTATATATCACCAAGTTTACAAGATAATAAGACAAGATAATAAAGAAAAACATATCTAGTCTAACTCCATGCTGCTTCACTACTCTATTCTAGCAACTTTGAATATCTTCACAATTATATGGAAATGGTAATGCTTCTTTGTTCTCAAATCCCTGCTTAACAGGCTGCCACATTCCTTTTGTAAACACCCAACGCATATGACTATGTTGTCACTGTCAACAGATATTTGAATTTGATCATCCATTGGGTACATGTTTGTCATCCGTCGGGTAGCTTTGTTGATCATCCATCGGGTAGTTATTTGTCACTTGACTCCATTTCACTTATACAGAATTACAAGACATCTCATATTTATGATTAATCAACCTATTTTGCATATCCACTAGTAGTCAACATGACTCATATACTCCAACAGAATCTACACAGTTGTTTGCAGAAATGTGTTACAATACTTATTTGTTACATAAGCTACTCACCCGGTGGATGTCAAATTATCATCCGTCGGGACTATAATAAATCATCCGTCGGGACTATATTTGATCATCCGTCGGGACTATATTTGATCATCCATCGAGTGCTACAAAATTCACTAAGTTAAATCTACTAAGGTGTTTTGTTTAGTTTATCATCAAGTTCACAACATATTCCTAACAATCTCCCCCAATTTATGTCTACTGGAATTGTAGCCATAAATTAAGAGAAACTTGATGATAACAAAACATCCTAAAAAATATAGATTGAAAAGTAGTAGATAAAACTGATAAGTGCTACAATATTTAATGAAATTTGAACAAAGCAAAGTGTACAAAGAATTCTCACAATTAATTTTCAAGGTGCTCCTCTAGCCTGAGCAGATAAATCTATTTCTTTGATTGTCTGGATATCTTCCCAAGCCTCCTATTGTTATCCTCTATTTGACTCTGGAGTTGTCTGTGGAATTCAAGTTCATCATCTTCAGATAAATCCAACATTTCTTGTATTTCCAAAAGAGTCTCATTGCTAGAGATACTCAGTTAGTCATCCAGTCTGAAGAATCTTCTAACTCCCTTATCATCCATGAATTCCATCAGCCAATGAGGCCTCAAATGCACTCTCTTTCCTGTGAAGGAAATAGACAGAGTTTTTGGGAGTGCATCTTTGGCTTTATTAATCCTTAGCTCCTCTATTTTCTTTAGAACTATTCTCCTTGTAGTCACATTAAATCCAAAGTTCTTCTTGAGGATGAATAGACCTTTATCAGTACAGATTGGCTTTCTTGAAGAATCCTATGAAGTGGCCATGTGATCTCTTTCCCTTCCTTATACTTGAACACTAGCCTTTCAGGCCATCCTCGACCTTCTTCGTTTTCGATGAAAAACAAAGAAAATATCGATCTCCGAAGGAAGATGTCTGTAGGCATCAATCCCTCTTACTTCTTCCAATTCTTCCAAGTAGAGGTTTATTTCAGAGAACTCTTTGATGTCACAGATGTATAAGAGATCCTCCTTATTGACTGTGGGCTGAGATTTGGTTAGGGTCTTGGATCTAAGAGTCATAGGCTTCACTTTCTTGATTTCTCTAGTCTTTGTTTTCTTTAGCTTGTTGAAGATTTGAAAGTTTAGTTCAGGAATTGGAAAACTATCCCAGTCTACTGGCTCATACTTTGGAATTATGGGCTCACCATGAATATTCCTTGTTGGATCCACCACCTTGAATTCTTTAAATACCATTGAGGGTTTTGATGTCTGAGTTGAAGTTGTAGACTTTTTAGTAATGTAGACTTCCATTTCCTCATCACTGAAGTCCAATTTTCTTTTGGAGTGAAGCTTGTATATGAAATTTCTTTTCTGTTGTGGTTCATCTTGCACTTTGTGATCTTGAGGTTCAACAATTACAGATGGTTGTGCAAAAATCTCAGTTGTAGTCTTTACAGCTTGAAGTTTGGCCAAGATAGCAGCTTGCTCCTTCTTTTGTTTGAGCTTCTTAGCATCTAAGGCAACCTGCTTCTTTTCTTGCCTGATTCTTTCCTTCTCTCCCTTCTTAGCTTCTACAAACAAAAGGTGTCCAACCACCACACAAAGTTCTTTACCATTTCTGTAGATTTTGGCAATTCTTCTTTTAAGTGCTGAATCAGTAGGATCCTTGAAAAATGCAATTGACCTAGCCAACAACTTCTTCTCATCTGGCCTAGGTGTCTCATACACAATATCCATAGGATTTTTATCTGAAAACCTTGAGTAGTTTCTTTTAGACTTCATGACCAGATTTGCCTTTGGAGATTTTATGCAAGATGTTTGACCCTTTTCCAGATAATTCAAACTCATTTCATTCACAGAAATGTGCTTGACTTGAGAGTGATGTTTTAAGACTTTGTCTGGTTTCTGAATTAGTCCAAATTTCTGTTGAATTTCTGCATCTATTTTCCTCCATTTTTCTTTTAATTCCTTCTCAGCTGCTGCTACATCAATCTTTAGCAGTTTGTCATTTGATTCCAATTTTGTTGCTACCAGATTGATGATGTCAATGTTGTCCATGGCTGGTGGCTTTGTGAAAGAAATTGTTGACACAATTACTTTGCTGACTTGTATGTTGAGCTGTTTCTCCCCCCTCACTTGATGAGCCTTTCTCCAAGTTGGAGAGTGGAAGGGAGTTGAGCATCCACCAACTGTTGGAGCAGAGCAATCTAAGTTTCCTGATTAGCAAGTATCTTGGCCATTGACTTCTCCACATTAGATAATCTAGAGTCCATGGCCTCAACCTTTCTATTGAGATCAACTTCCTTCCTTAGATTCTGAGCTATCTCAGTCATGATGGTTCCAGGAAGTCTAGCATCCAACCTTGCTATGAAATCCTGTTTTACTTCAGAAACTTCTTGCTTGATTTCATCCACACTTTGACTGTGTTGGAGAGCTTGAATCTTATGCAGTTGAAGAGCTTCAAGATGTGATGTAAGTAGCCTCTTTGTGCTGGCAATTGTAGATGCTTGAATGGTTGTTTAGGTGTCATGAATCAGCTTGAATAGTGTTGATTGGAGATGTGAGTAGGAACATTCTTTTGTTAGCATCCAGGTAGGAACATCTGCATCTCCCCCTATGCTCATGCTGTCTTCCTCATCATCTCCACCAGCATCCCCAAATGAGTCTTCAGCCAGTTCAAAATCACTACCAGTAGTTGAAGGCATAGCAGTGATTGCATCATTTGCTCTTTGTAGAGATTGAGTAGTGTGCACCAAGTTAAGCATATTTTCACCCTCCTCATTTCCCTATACAGCTAGAGTTTGATAAGCTGTAGCAGGATGAGTAAATGTCACATCATCTAGGGAAATAGAATCTATGACAGCTTGATATTCTTGCTGAAATAGTCTCTTCCTTTCAGCATAACTGACATTCATTGACTCACTAGCAATGGTGTTCATCCTTATCTCTCCAGTACCTGCATTTCTCTCATGATCTCTCTATTTTTGCATCAAGGGCTCCCCTTGGCTTCCCACCCTCACACCCTCACCTTCACCATCTAAGGTGGGTCTCCCCTCACTCACTTTTTCCAGTCCTGAAGAAATGGACTGCATAGGTTCTCTCATTTTTTCTCCTTTTGCCTGGGAGCAACCCAGCCTCTCACTCAGTTCACTCCCTTCCCTCAGTCCCAAGAGTGATTGTTGTGGATATGTTGTGAACTTGATGATTTCATTAACAAAACACCTTAGTAGATTTTACTTAGTGAAAAATGTAGCACTCGACGGATAAGGAATATAATCCCGACGGATGACTCAATATAGTCCCGGCGGATGATGATTTATTATTCATCAAGTGAGTATCTTTTGTAATAATGAGTCTGTAGCACATTTCTGCATACACCTTGTTTAGATTCTGTAGTAGTACTCAAGTCATGTTGACTTTAATTAGATATGCAGAATAGGTTGATTAATTTTACATAGATGATGTCTTGTAATTCTGCATAAATGAAATGAAGTCAAGTGCCAGATAGCTACCCGACGGATAAACAACAATGCCACTCGACGGATGATCAACAAGGCAACCCGACGGATGATCATGTACCCGACGGATAATCAATTCAAACATTCGTTGACAGTGACAACACAGTCACATGCATCGAGTGTATGCAAAAGGAATGTGGAAACCTATTCAACTGGGTTTTAAAGAACAAAGAAGCATTTCCATTTCCATGCTATTATGAAGATATTCAAAGATACTGGAATAGAGTAATGAAGCAGCATTGTATTAGACTTGATAGGTTTTGTTTTATTATCTTGTCTTATTACTTTGTAATCTTGGTGATATATAAACCAAGAAGTAGCAAATAGAACAACAACAAAAACAAGACTAAGAATATTATCTCAGAGAAACAATTATAAGCTGCATCCATAGCATTTCTCTGTAAACTTAGTTGTTCATATTTGTAAGTAGCTGTGAGCTAATATTGCTACATAGAGTTCTCTTGATATAATATATATCTCCGGTGGATACATTAAAATTGACCAGAAAGTTTTTAAAGACTTGTGTTTTTAATTACTTGTGTTTTTATTTTACTAACTTCTTATTCCGTACTTTGCAAATGAAACACTTCTATATTATTAATATAAAACATTTTATAATTTTTGAAAAAGGTTCAAGAATTCCATTCAACCCCCCTTCTGTAATTCTTGTTGCATTGTTAGGGACTAAAAATTAGTATCAGAGCAAGCTCTTGAAGGACAAAGAGTTTAAAGATCACAACAAACAACAAAATGAACAAGAAGGATGTAGGAGTCAAGATTCCTTTTCTGGACAAAGATAATTACCATCACTGGAAGGTAAAAATGCATCTTCACTTACTTTCTCAAGATGAGGCCTATGTAGATTGCATAAAGAGAGGCCCTCATGTGCCAATGAGAGCTGCAACTGGAAATGAGCCATCAGTTCCCAAGCCAAGGCATGAATGGTCAGATCCTGATATTGAACAAGTCAGGAAGGATAAGAATGCCATGAATATTCTGTTCAATGGAGTTGATGGTGACATGTTTAACAACATCATCAATTGCAAAACTGCCAAGGAAGTGTAGGATACAATACAGATTATCTGTGATGGCACTGAACAAGTCAGGGAAAATAAGATGCAGCTGCTAATCCAGCAATATGAGCACTTTTATAGTGAAGATAGTGAGTCTCTCACTGACATTTTTAGTTGATTTCAAAAACTATTAAATGCTCTGAAGTTGCATGGAAGGGTCTATCAGACAAAAAGACTCCAATCTTAAGTTCCTTAGATCTCTTCCAAAGGAATGGAAACCTATGACAGTCTCATTGAGAAACTCTCAAGATTACAAGGAGTTTACTTTGGAGAGACTGTATGGCATCCTGAAAACTTATAAGCTTGAAATAGAGCAAGATGAGAGGATGGAGAGAGGAAAGAAGAAAGCAGGATCCATTGCATTAGTTGCTGAGTTGGAGAAAGAGAAGGAGATGAAGATGGAAGCTGTTGAATCAACTTCAAAGGTTTGTGAAAACAAGGGCAAGGGGCTGGTAGCAGAAATGAAGATTCTTTTAGCCAAGATGATATGGAGCATATTGATGAAAATCTTGCATTTCTTTCCAGAAGAGTTTCCAAGCTCAAGTTCAAGAAGAACTTTGGAGTAGCTAAGCCAAATCACATGGTGGATAAATTAAAATTCAAATGTTTCAAATGTGGCTTAGCAGGGCACTTTGCCAGTGAGTGTAGAAAGTTAGATTCCAATAAAAAGAAGTTTGAGCCTATGGATTATAAACAGAAATACTTTAAGTTGCTCAAACAAAAGGAAATGGATTTCATTACACAAGAAAATGATTGGGCAGCAGATGGTCTGGATGAGGATGAGGATGTCAGCTATGTCAATCTACCCCTAATGGCCAAGTCTGATGAAACAGAGACATTTCTTCTAGTAATCAGGTAATCACTACCAACCTTGCACATTTATCTAAAGCTGAGTGTAATGATGCAATAAATGACATGTCTACAGAATTATATCATTTACGTGTTACACTTAAGTCTCTTACTAAGGAAAATGCTAAAATCAAAGAAAATAATTTGTTTTTAAGTGAGAGGAATAATGTGCTAGAGTCTCAGTTCATTAAATTTGAAAAATTGAGAATTGAGTGTAAAATTGATAAGGATGAATTAACTGAGTCCTTGAAGAAAGAAGAGATCTTGAAGAAGCAGCTTGAATGAGAACAGGAGGTGATTAAGGCATGGAAAACATCTAGAGATATTCATGCTCAAATTACCAAAGTTCAAGGTATTGAGTCCTTTTGTGATGCAGCCTGGAAGAAGAATAAGGAGAAGCTAGAATCCATTTTGGTTGAACGATTGCTAACAGATGCAGACTCGACGGATGATGAGAGTCATCCGTCAGATAACAAAAAGGGTTATCCGTCGAGTGATATAAATCCTCATTCGTCGACTGTGAGCAAACTTGTGAGTAAAGCCAAACTTGCCAAGTTAAATGAGAAATATGGATCAGTTTCCAAGAATTTTATTCCATGAGAATCCAGTCAAGTGAAGAAGGAGAAAAAGGCTAATGTTGGTCATATGACTGTCAAGCAATTGAGTGACAGACTGGAAAAGATTGAGGTTAAACCAGAGGCTAAAAAGAAAAATAATAGAAATGGTAAAGTAGGAATTAACAAGCATAATAACTACACACCTGATAAATATGCTCCTAGAAAAATCTGTGTCAAGTGTGGTAGTGTAAATCATTTGTCTGTTATTTGCAAAACTACCATGCCTACTTCCATATCTGTGCCACCTCATTTTCCCAACATAAATGCCATGCCTTCTATGCCTATAAATGCTATGTCTACACAGAATATGAATGCACAGTTTGCTAATACGCCATTTGCACCTAATCCTTATTATGCTGCATTTAGTATGCCATTTAGCATACCTTACTGGAATAACATGTTTATTAGTAGCCTGCCATTTCCTGTTAATCAAAAGGTCCCAAGGAAACTTGGGTACCAAAATGACTAAAGATGAATCTGATATCCCCAAGTCAAATGAGATCAAACCTAAGAAACAGAAAAAGAAAGCTAACAAGGCAGGACCCAAGGAAACTTGGGTACCAAAATTAACTTGATTTGATTTTGATGTGTGCAGGGAAACATAAAGAATCTATGGTACTTGGATAGTGGCTGTTCAAGACACATGACTGGTGATTCTACCCTGCTCACAGAGTTCAAGGAGAGAGTTGGCCCAAGTATTACTTTTGGAGATGATAACAAGGGTTATACTGTGGGATATGGCTTGATTTCAAAAGACAATGTCATCATTGAGGAGGTTGCCTTAGTGGATGGTCTCAAGCACAATTTGTTGAGTATTAGCCAACTATGTGATAAAGGAAATTCAGTAAACTTTAACTCTAAAGCCTGTGTTGTGATAAATAAAAGGAGCAATAAAGTGATTCTCACTGGAGTGAGAAAAGGAAATGTGTACCTAGCTGACTTCAACTCATCAAATGCAGAATCTGTTACTTGTCTTCTCAGCAAAGCAAGTCAGGATAAAAGTTGGTTATGGCACAAGAAGCTATCCCATTTAAACTTCAAGACCATGAATGAACTTGTAAAGAAAGAACTGGTTAGAGGTATTCCTCAAGTGGAGTTTTTTAAGGATGGATTGTGTGATGTCTGCCAAAAAGGAAAGCAGATCAAAGCATCATTCAAAAAGAAGCTTGATTCAACAATTGAAGAACCTTTGCAAGTGCTACACATAGATTTGTTTGGACCAGTCAATGTGTTGTCCATCTCAAGGAAAAGATTTTGCCTAGTAATTGTTGATGATTTCTCAAAGTTCTCTTGGACATATTTCCTAAAGTCTAAAGATGAGGCTAGTGAAATCATCATCAATCACTTAAGGCAAGTCAATAATCATCCTGATTTCAAAGTTAGAAGAATCAGGAGTGACAATGGAACTGAGTTCAAGAATTCTATCATGAGAGCATTTTGTGAAGAAAATGGGATTTTGCATGAGTTTTCAGCAGCAAGAACTCCACAATAAAATGGAGTAGTAGAAAGGAAGAACATATCACTTATTGAAGCTGCAAGGACAATGCTTGAAGAGTCTAAATTACCAACATATTTCTGGGCTGAAGCTGTAAATACTGCATGCTACACTCAGAATATTTCTCTGGTTAATCAAGCAAAATGCATGACTCCCTATCAATTGTTCAAGAACAAGAAGCCAACTCTAAATTTTCTTGATGTCTTTGGCTGTAAATGTTATATCTTGAGAAATCAAACTGATCAAAATGGGAAGTTTGATGCTAAAGTAGATGAAGGAATTTTTGTTGGATATGCTGTTGGTAAAGCATATAGAGTCTACAATCTAAGAACCAAAATTGTTGTGGAATCAATACATGTTGTGTTTGATGATAAAAAGATTGAAGGACTGCAAGATGGAGATTACCATGAGAGCCTCAAATTTGACAATGTGGAGATGGTTAGTGATGACAGTGATGATGAAAGTGATCAAGAAACAGTATCAAAGGATAATGCAGAAAAATCCACTACCAATGAAGCACAAAATTTAACATCTGTCGAGTTGCATAATGCTTCATCCGTCGGGAGACAATCTGCTTTATCCGTCGGGAGACAACCAGCTTCATCCGTCGGTACTCAAAATTCACCATCCGTCGGGTCATCAAAAGAAGCTGGAGGTCAGAATAGATCACTTATAGAAAGTTCCCCTTTCTCAAATCACACATCAAGACAACAATGAGGCCTCTTCATCTAGAGCTAATCTACCTCAACAAAGGAAATGGACAAAGGATCATCCCTTTGAGCTCATCATTGATGATGTATCTCCTAGAGTTCAAACAAGGAGAGAAACTCAAGAAGAATGTCTATATAGCTGCTTTATTTCTAAGGAAGAACCAAAGAAGGTAGAAGAAGCTTTGTTGGATCCTGATTGGATTTTAGCTATGCAGGAGGAGCTAAACCAATTGAGTGGAATAAGGTATGGAAGCTGGTACCCAAGCCTAAAGGAAATAATCCAATAGATACCAAATGGGTATTCAGAAACAAGATGGATGAAAATGGCATAGTAGTCAAGAACAAAGCTAGATTGATTGCAAAGGGCTATTGTCAACAAGAAGGAATAGATTTTGATGAAACATTTGCTCCTGTCGTAAGACTTGAAGCCATCTGAATTTTCTTAGCCTATGCAGCCCATGCCAATTTCAAAGTCTAACAAATGGATGTCAAAAGTGCCTTTCGGAATGGAGATTTAGAGGAGGAAGTCTATGTCAGTCAGCCTCCTGGTTTTGAAGATCCCAATTTTCCAGAATATGTTTACTATCTTTTGAAAGCACTTTATGGACTGAAGCAAGCACCTAGAGCCTGGTATGACACTTTATCGAAGTTTCTTTTAGAGAATCACTTCACTAGAGGTACTCTAGACAAAACTCTTTTCTTTAGAAATGTTAATGGCTCAAGTATACTTGTTCAAATTTATGTAGATGGCATTATTTGTGGCTCCACAGATGAAAAACTTTGCAAAAAGTTTGCCAAATTGATGCAAAGTAAGTATGAAATGAGTATGATGGGAGAACTAACTTACTTTCTTGGTTTGCAAGTTAAGAAAGTTAGTGATGGAATATTCATTAAGCAAACTAAATACATTTATAATCTTTTAAAGAAGTTTGATCTAATGGATTGCACATCTGCAAAAACTCCCATGGCCACTGCAACTAAGCTTGAATTAAACACTACTGAAAAGTCTGTGGATATTTCAAGTTATAGGGGCATGGTTGGCTCACTTCTGTACTTAACAGTTAGTAGGCCATATATAATGTTTGCTACATGTTTATGTGCTAGATTTCAGGCTGATCCTAGAGAATCTCACTTAGTAGCTATTAAGAGAATTTTCAGATATCTCAAGGGAACACCAAAACTTGGCATTTGGTACCCTAGAGATTCTGGTTTTGATCTAACTGGTTATTCAGACGCAGATTATGCAAGTTGTAGAATTGATAGAAAAAGTACAACAGGAACCTGTCAATTTCTAGGAAACAAGCTTGTGTCCTGGTTCAGCAAAAAGAAAAATTCAGTTTCTACTTCTACAGCTGAAGCTGAATATATTGCTGCTGGCAGTTGCTGTGCACAGATTTTGTGGATGAAAAACCAATTGCTAGACTATGGTTTGCAAGTTCAATGGATTTCCCATTTTCTGTTATAACACAAGTGCAATTGGCATCACTGAAAATTCTGTACAACATTCAAGAACAAAGCACATAGACATCAAGTACCACTTCATAAGGGAACATATAATGAATGTTACCATGGAACTACATTTTATTCCAAGTGAAAAGCAGCTTGCAGATATATTTACCAAGCCACTGGATGAATCCACCTTTTTAAAGTTGGTAAGTGAGTTAGGTATGCTAAATTACTCTTGAATCTTTATAGATTGTTTGCAAGTTGTAATACAACCAGAAATTTAATTAAATTTTCCGTCATGGATGAAATTTTGGCTAAGTCAAATTTACATCTCGACGGATGATCATTATCCATCGAGTTTGATCATCCGTCGATATACTATTTGTTAATAAAATCAATTACCTTTCTGGAATATTTTATGAATCGACGGATAACTGATTTATCGTCATCCATCGAATTATCTTATTCTTAGTCGTTGATTCTCTGAACATTATCCATCGAGTATACTTATAGTTTGTAAGCATAACACGACGGATAGTTGATGGAATTTTTACATTTTATTTTTTTTAAGGCTACTTTGGGCAATTCTTAATGGTTACTTTATTTAACTTTATTATTTTTGACAGTTATTTTTGAGATAGTATAAAAGCTTAATTCATTTTCATTACTTTTCTTTTATCATTCTCAAATCATCTGCTCCAATTTTTTTCTTTCTCAAAAGCACTTACTCTCTCTCTCTCTGCAAGTTTTTACTCTCTAACAATGGCACCAGTCGTCAAGATAATGTCTCAAACTGGATTTATCTATGAGAAGAACCACTTCACTGCACTTGTGAACAAGGGGATTCAACAGTCTGGTGACTACCACAAGATGATGGATTTTGTGAAGAACTGCAAACTCAACTATGCCATGCTGGAATCACCCACCATATACTGTGAAGTTGTTGAAGAGATGTGGACGACTGCAACATACAACTCAACTGATAAGACTATCACTTTCACTATTAAAGGTAAGAAATTTTGTGTTAATAGTGACATTGTTAAAGCATGTTTCAAAATTCCTGATAATACTGTAACTTTACCACACACAGACACTGACATTATTAATATGCTTAACTCCATGAACTATGCACTCTCTACTTCTAAATTAAGTGAAATTAGGAGGTTGGGTCTTAGAAAGGAATTGAGTTATCTATGTAATGTAGTTACCAAGGTCTTTTCTGGTAAAATCAGTAATTTTGATTCTGTTAATATCTCTATGCTTAACATGCTTTACATGCTTGTTACTGATAAATTTTTCAACTTTAGTGATCTTATCATAATTGAGTTGGGATTTAAGTTAGGGGAGTTAAATAAAAGGGGTAAAAATGTTTATTATGCTAGATTCTTAATGATGATTGCTAACCACCTCTCTGAGGATATTGTGCTTGAAAACCCAATCAACTAATTAGATTGTTGGGTTCAAGAGAGAAGGATTATTGCAGATTTAAACAGGGCAAACCATCACAAAGAGGTGCCACTCTTCTATTTTCCTGTTATGGAGGCACCACAGGTAAGTGAGGTAAGTTCAGTTATCCCTACTCTTCCAGCCTCACAAATTTTTTTGTCTTATAGTGTAGCTCTGCCAACTGTGTCAATGACCCAATAGTTGCTTACCCAAGCTACCAAACCATCAAAAATTTCTAAATCCAAGTCAAAGAAAGCCCCCTCTGGTATCTCCCAAAAGATGCCAGTTGCAAAATCCACCAAACCAAAAGAGGGGAGTGTGAAGGTGGGTAAGAAAGGTGAGGGACAGGGTGAACATCAAAGAAACCCTAAGGATAAGGTTGAAGATGTGAGTTTTTCCCAGCCTAGTCACACTGTAGTTTCCCAACAAACTGCAGTGCTTAATAAGGACATAAGCTCATTGCTAGTTGCATCCTCCCAAAAGGATGTGACTATTGAACAAAGCTCTCAACCAAGAGCACAGGCCAAAAGGGTAAAAGACACAAGCTCACCCCAAACCTATACTAGAAAGAAGAAACCAAAAACCCTTGGGGATACACAGGGTTCACACACTGTGCAAACTGGTGCTAAAGACACAGTCCCTGCACCTTCTCAAAGTCAGGTTGATGTGACTTCAATAAATGTGGAGTCACAACCAAAATCTTTAGTTATAGAAGCACCTCAAACACCAAATTCTCCCACAAACTCTCTGGATGTGGATATGATCAACACATCAATTCCTGATTCCCCTTCTTTAACTCTGTTGGGGAAGCCAAAATCTAGTGCAAGTGAGCATCATCTTTTGGATGATTTGTTGGCTCACTTGCCAATTCTTTCAGGAACTGTTGAGATATCTGTGCCACAACTCTCATCAATCTGCACAGAGTCCACAATAGTCTCCACTCCAAACTCATTTATTCCTACTTTCTCGATGGATATTGTTCATCCGTCGAGTAGTGATTGTATCCCGACGGATAAGCTTAACAACAGTTATCCGTCGGATAGTCAAACTGCTAACCCGAAGGATATCCCTTATCTGTAGAGTGTCTCTGCACAGCTTCAAATTTCATCAATTATCTCAAGTGCAGAAGACTTAGTGGTAGTACAATCACTCCTAGGATTGAGGGAAGGGAGTGAAATGAGTGAGAGTCTGGGTTGCTCCCAGGAAAAAGGAGAGGAAAAGAGTGAAACTATGCAGTCCATTTCTTCAGGACTGGCAAAAGAGAGTGTGAGGAGTCCCACCTTAGATGGTGAAGGTGAGGGTGTGAGAGTGGGGAGCCAAGGTGAGACCTTGATGCAACAAAAGAGAGATAATGATAGAAATGCAGGTACAGGAGATATAAGGGTGGATGTCATTGCAAGTGAGTTAATGAATATCCAGGATGCAGACAGGGAGGGACTATCTCAGCAACCTCAAGCTGTTATAGATTCTACCTCCCTTGATGCTGAGACATTTACTCACCCTGTTCCAGCATATCAACTTCTAGCTGAACAGGGCAATGACAATGCAGAAAGGATGCTCAACTTGGTGCACACCACATAGTCAATGCTAAGAGCTAAGGATGCCATCACAGCTTTGCCCTCTACAGCTGGTGATGTTGATTATGAGACTGGCGGTTCAGAAGATTTCTTTGAAGGTGAGGATGCAGAAAGTAGAGAAGAGCTATTGAACCTAGGGGGGAAGCTGGCCCTAGTTCAAGGTCAAGCATCCATCATGGGCCTTCTCCAAGAAATATGATGAACATCACTTTAAATCTACTCTCATCCAGCTAATCAGTCAAACACAGTCTGCACTTCAATCATCCATAAATGCTAGCACCAAGAAGCTTCTGCAAGCACATCTTGCTTCTCTCTAACTACATCAAATTCAAGGCTATCAACAAACTCTCAATATCTCCACTCTCAAACAGGAAATTGGTGAACTCAAGAAAGACTTTTCTGAGAAATTGGTAGCTAGACTTCTAGGAACAACAATTACAGACATCAAGAGATAGCTCAATAAAAACTCAGATCTTGCCACCAAAGTTGATACCTTGGACAAAAGAATGTTTGTTATGGAAGCATCTCTTACAACAATTCATCTACACCAAGCTCAACAAACAGACTTGCTTCAGAAACTGGTGGCTGCACAAACATTCTCCTCTACTCAGCTTGATGATAACAAAAAGGGGGAGAAAGAGAGTTCTAGGAGTGAGAGGGAGCAAAAAGTGCTCAACAATCAAGTTAGCAAAGTAATTATGCCTACAATTACTATCTCAAAGCCACCGGCCAAAGATAGCATTGATCTGATAAATGAAGCAGCAGCCAATATAAGAGCAGCTGAAAAGAAGCAGTTGAATCTAATTAACTGAGAGAAAATTGATGAGGATATTCAAAAGAAGTTTGGGCTAGCAAAGAAGCCAGAAAAGTCAGCCATTTATCACTCTCAAGTCAGGAAAATCTCTGTGAATGAAATGAGCATGAACTATCTGAAAAGAGGACAGCCATCCTGCATCAAATCTCCAAAGGCTGAAGTACTTTTGAAGCCAAAGGTGAACTATCGAAAATCATCACTAAAGAACCCTTTAGATACAGTGTATGAAACATCAAAACCTGATGAGAAGAAACTATTGTCAAGATCCATTGCCTTCTACAAGGATCCAGCTGATTCAACTTTGAAAAGGAGAATTGCTAAAGTTTTCAGGAATGGTAAAGAAATTTGTGTGGTGGCTAGACATCCTCAATTTGCTGAAGCAAAGAGAGAAGAAAAGGCAATATTGAAGCAAGAAAAGAAGCAAGCTGCTCTAGATGCTAAAAAGGTTAAACAAAAGAAAGAGTAAGCTGCTATCTTGGCCAAGCTACAAGCTGTGAAACCAACACAACAAATTCCTGCTCAGCCATCTGAAATCACTGAATCTCAAGATCCAAAGAAGCAAGTTGAACCACAACAGAAGAAATCTCATAGATACAAGGAATTGGCCAACATAACCAAAAGTAAATTGAACTTTGTTGGTAAGGAATTGGAGGATCAGTTTCCCAAGGAATCCATTCCAACTACAACTCAAACATCAAAACCCTCAGTGGTATTTGAAGACATTAATGGTGGATCCTTACAGGAACATTCATGGTGAACCTATTGTGCCTAAGGATGAACCAATAGACTGGGAAAGTCTACCAATTCCTGACTTCAATTTGCCAATCCTTAACAAGCCAAAGAGAACAAAGTCAAGAGTAGTCAAGAAAGTGAAGTTGTCACCTCTCAAATCCAAATCTCTAACCAAAGCTCAATCCAAAGTCAACAAGGGAGATTACATGTACTTATGTAACATCAAGGAATTCTCTGATCTAAACCTCTATCTAGATGAAATAGAGAAGTTAGAGGGATTGATGCCTACAGGAATCTACCTGAAAGGTTAGTTTTCAAGTACAAGGGAGGAAAGGAGATTCAATGGCCACTTCACAGGATCCTTCAAGAAAGCCAATTTGTGCTGATCAAGATTTATTCATCATTCAAGAAGAACTTTGGATTCAATGTAACTGCAAGAAGACTTGTTCTAAAGAAGATTGAAGAACTGAGGAGTATTAGAGCTAAAGATGCACTCCCAAAGACTCTAACTATTCCTTACACAGGGAGTAGAGTGCATCTAAGGCCCTACTGGCTGATGGAGTTCATGGATGACAAAGGAGTTAGAAGATTTTTCAGATTAGAAGACCTATTGAGCATCTCTAGCAATGAGACTCTTTTGGAAATGCAAGAAAAGCTAAATCTCTCAGAATATGATGAACTGGAATTCCACAGACAGCTCCAAAATCAGATAGAAGAAACAAACAAATATCTTGGAAAGAGATCCAGATATTCAAGGAATTAGATTAATCTGCTCAGGCTAGAGGAGCACCTTGAAACTGACTGTGAGCTAATCTTTGTGCATTTTGTTATTTGAAGCACTTTACAGTTTTATCTACTTACTTTTAAAGTTGTATTTTTTAGGGTGTTTCATTATCATCAAGTTTCTCTTAATTTATGGCTACAATTCCAGTAGACATAAATTGGGGGAGATTGTTGTGGATATGTTGTGAACTTGATGATTTCATTAACAAAACACCTTAGTAGATTTTACTTAGTGAAAAATGTAGCACTCGACAGATAAGGAATATAGTCCTGACAGATGACTCAATATAGTCCCGACGGATGATGATTTATTATCCATCAAGTGAGTAGCTTTTGTAATAATGAGTCTGTAGCACATTTCTGCATACACCTTGTTTAGATTTTGTAGTAGCACTCAAGTCATGTTGACTTTAATTAGATATGCAGAATAGGTTAATTAATTGTACATAGAAGATGTCTTGTAATTCTGCATAAATGAAATGAAGTCAAGTGCCAGATAGCTATCCGACTGATAAAAACAATGCCACTCGACGGATGATCAACAAGGCAACCCGACGGATGATCATGTACCCGATGGATAATCAATTCAAACATCTGTTGACAGTGACAACACAGTCACATACGTCAAGTGTATGCAAAAGGAATGTGGAAGCCTATTCAATTGGGTTTTAGAGAACAAAGAAGCATTGCCATTACCATGCTATTATGAAGATATTCAAAGATGCTGGAATAGAGTAATGAAGCATCATTGTATTAGACTTGATAGGTTTTATTTTATTATCTTGTCTTAATACTTTGTAATTTTGGTGATATATAAACCAAGAAGTAGCAAATAGAACAACAACAAGAACAAGACTAAGAATATTATCTCAGAGAAACAATTGTAAGCTGCATCCTTAGCATTTCTCTGTAAACTTAGTTATTCATATTTGTAAGCAGCTGTGAGCTAATCTTGCTACACAGAGTTCTGTTGATATAATATATATCTCTGGTGGACACATTCAAATCTACCAGAAAATTTTTAAAGACTTGTGTTTTTAATTACTTGTGTTTTGATTTTACTAACCTCTTATTCCGCAATTTGCAAATCAAACACTTATATATTATTAAGATAGAACATTTTATAATTTTTGAAAAAGGTTCAAGAATTCCATTCAACCCCCCCTTCTATAATTCTTGTCGCATTGTTAAGGACTAACAGTGATTATACTACTACTAAGTCCTCTACACTTGTGATAATTGAAGAAATTTGAAGTTGTGTAGAGACTACCGACGTATGATGAATATCCATTGGGATAGTAGTTTGGCTATCCGACAGATGACTGCTGTTAGACACATCCGTCGGGATACAATCACTACTCGACGGATGAAGAATATCCACCTGGATAGAAGAAATGAATGAGTTTGGAGTGGAGACTATTGTAGACTCTATGCAGATTGATGAAAATTTAGGCACAAATGTCTCAATAGACTCAGAAAGAAATGGCAAGTGAGCCAACAAATCATCTAAAAGATGATGCTCACTTTCTTGGAATTTTGGCTTCTCCAATAGAGTTAAAGATGGAGAATTTGGAAGTGATGTATTAATCATTTCAACATCCAGTGAGTGTGTGGGTGAATTTGGTGTTTCAGGTGCTTCAATTATTAATGATTTTGGCTGTGACTCCACATTTATTGGAGCCACATCAATCTGACTTTGAGATGGTACAGTGACTGGGTCTTTAGCACCAGTTTGAACTGTGTATGTTCCCTGTGCATCCCCAAGGGTTTTTGATCATTTCTTTGTAGCATAAATCTATGGTGAACTTGTGTCCGTAACCCTTTTGGCCTGTGCTCCTGGTTGGGAGCTTGTTTCAATAGTAACACCCTTTTGGGAGGATGAAACTAGAAGTGAGCTTATTTGCTTATTAACAACCACAGTTTGTTGGGAAACTGTGGTGTGGCTAGGCTTAGGTACACTCATCTCATCAGCCTTATCCTTAGGGTTTCTTTGATTTTCACCCTGTCCCTCACCTTGCTCACTCTCCTTCACACTCCCCTCTTTGTGTTTAGTAGATTTTGCAACTGATTTCTTTTGAGAGAAACCAAAGGGGGATTTCTTAGCTTTGGATTTAAAAATTGTTATTTTCGTAGCTTGGGTAGGCATATGTTGGGTCATTGACACAGATGCCATTACTACACTTGAAGGCAAAGAAATGTGTGAGGTTGGAAGAGTGGAGACATTGGTGCTTACCTCACTTACCTGAGGTCCCTCCATGATTGGAAAGTAAGGAGGGGCACCTCTTTGTGGTGACTTGACCTGTTGAGATCAACAATGACTCTCTTTTCTTGAACCCAATAATTCAGCTTGTTGGTTGGGTTCTCAACATCAATATTCTCAATAAGATGGTTAGCAAGCATCATAAAGAATCTAGCATAATAGACACTTCTACCTCTCTTATTAAGTTCTCCTAACTTATAACCTAACTCAAACAAGACCAAGTCACTGAAAATAAAGTATTTATTAGTAACTAACATGTAAAGCATATTAAGCATGAAGATGTTAACAGAGTCAAAATTGCTAATTTTAACAGAAAATACTTTAGTTACCACATCACACATATAGCTCCATTCCTTTCGAAGACCTAACCTCCTAATTTCACTTAACTTAGAAGTAGAAAGTGCATAGCCCATAGAATTTAGTATGTTAACTATATTAGTGTCTGTGTGTGGAACAGTAGCAGTGTTATCTGGAATTCAAAAGCATGCTTTGACAATGTCACTATTAATGCAAAACTGTTTACCTTTGAGAGTGAAAGGT
This sequence comes from Apium graveolens, assembly GCF_009905375.1. Taxonomy (NCBI): domain Eukaryota; kingdom Viridiplantae; phylum Streptophyta; class Magnoliopsida; order Apiales; family Apiaceae; genus Apium; species Apium graveolens. The sequence continues at coordinate 101,372,703 of NC_133648.1, forward strand.
ATGGTCTTATCAGTAGAGTTGTACACGGCAGTTGTCCATATCTCCTCCACAACTTCACAGTAGATTATGGGTGATTCCAGCATAGCATAACTGAGTTTACAGCTCTTCACATAATCCATCATCTTGTGAAAGTCTCCAGACTGAGGAATTTCCTTATTCACAAGTGCTGCAAAGTTGTTCTTTTATAGATATATCCAGATTGAGACATAATTTTGACTACTGGTTCCATTGTTAGAGAATGAGAAATTTGCAGAGAGAATATTTGCTTTGGAGAAGAAGGTTAGTTAGAGCAATTGATTTGAGAATGATAAAAGTGTAGAATAAAAATGAATTCTGCTTTTATACTATCTCAGAAATAAACTGTCAAAAATAATAAAGTGAAGTAAAGTAACCAATCAAAATAGCCCAAAATAGCTGTTTAAAAATAAATAAACTATAAAAATTATGTCACTTATCCATCGTGTTATACTTACAGACTGTAAGTATACTCGATGGATAATGTTCAGAGTTTTAACGGCTAAGATTGAGACAATTCGACGGATGAGGATAAATCAATTATCCGTCGGGTTATAAAATAATCCAGAAAATTAATTGATTTTCATTAGCAAATAATATTCCGACAGATGATCAAACTCGATGGATAATGAACATCCGTCGGGATGTAAATTTTGACTTAGCCAAAATTTCATCCAAAAGTTTCTGGCTGCATTAAAAGTTGCAAAAATATCTGAAATAATTCAAGAGTAGTCAAACATACCTAACTCACTTACCAACCTTGAAAAGGTGGATTCATCAAGTGGCTTGGTGAAGATATCTGCAAGCTGCTTTTCATTTGGAACAAAATTAAGTTCCACAGTAACGTTTATCAAATGTTCCCTAATGAAGTGGTACTAGATGTCTATGTGCTTTGTTCTTGAATGTTGTATTGGACTTTTAGTGATGGCAATTGCACTTGTGTTACCACATAAAATGGGAATTCTATCCACTTGTAGACCATAGTCCAACAATTAGTTTTTCATCCACAAAATCTGTGTACAGCAACTTCCAGCAGCAATGTATTCAGCTTCAACTATAGAAGTGGAAACTGAATTTTGCTTTTTACTGAACCAAGACACAAGCTTGTTCCCTAGAAATTAACAGGTTCCAGTTGTACTTTTTCTTTCTATTTTACAACCTGCATAATCTGCATCTGAATAACCAGTTAGATCAAAACCAGAATCTCTAGGGTACCAAATGCCAAGTTTTGGTGTTCCTTCGAGATATCTGAAAATTCTCTTAATAGCTACTAAGTGAGATTCTCTAGGATCAGCCTGAAATCTAGCACAAAGACAAGTAGCAAACATTATATTTGGCCTACTAGCTGTTAAGTACAGAAGTGAGCCAACCATGCCCCTATAGCTTGAAATATCCACAGACTTTTCAGTAGTGTTTAATTTAAGCTTAGTTGCAGTGGCCATGGGAGTTTTTACAGATGTGCAATCCATCACATCAAACTTCTTCAAAAGATAATGAATATATTTAGTTTGACTAATGAATATTCCATCAATAACTTGCTTAACTTGTAAACCAGGCTCTAGGTGCTTGCTTCAGTCCATAAAGTGCTTTCAAAAGATAGTAGACATACCCTGGAAAATTTGGATCTTCAAAACCAGGAGGTTGACTGACATAGACTTCCTCCTCCAAATCTCCATTCAGAAAGGCACTTTTGACATCTATTTGATAGAACTTGAAATTGGCATGGGCTGCATAGGCTAAGAAAATTCTGATGGCTTCAAGTCTTGCAACAGGAGCAAAGGTTTCATCAAAATTTATTCCTTCTTGTTGGAAGTATCCCTTAGCAACCAATCTAGCTTTGTTCCTGACCACTATGCCATTTTCATCCATCTTATTTTTGAATACCCACTTGGTGTCAATTGGATTCTTTCCTTTAGGTTTGGGTACCAGCTTCCATACCTTGTTCCTTTCGAATTGGTTTAGCTCCTCCTGCATAGCTAAAATCCAATCAGGGTCCAACAAAGCTTCTTCTACTTTCTTTGGTTCTTCCTTAGATAGGAAGCTGCTATATAGACATTCTTCTTGAGTTGTTCTCCTTGTATGAACTCTAGAAGATGCATCACCAATGATGAGCTCAAAAGGGTGATCTTTAGTCCATTTTCTTTGTTGAGGTAGATTAGCTATAGATGAAGAGGCCTCATTATTGTCTTGATGTGTGACTGAGTTTTGATTATGAGAAACTCCCCCTGAGTTTGTGAATCTTTGATTTGAGAAGGGGAACTTTCTGTAGGTGATCTATTCTGACTTTCAACTTCTCTTAATGTTCCGACGGATGATGCACTTTGTGTCCCGATGGATGAAGCTGATTGTCTCCCGACGGATAAGGCAGATTGTCTCCCGATGGATGAATCATTTTGTAACTCGACAGAGGTTGAATTATGTGCTTCATAAGTAATAGATTTTTCTGTATTATCCTTATTCATTATTTCTTGATCACTTTCATCATCACTGTCATCACTAACCATCTCCACATTATCAAACTTGAGGCTCTCATGGAAATCTCCATCTTATAATCCTTCAAACTTTTTGTCATCAAACACAACATGTACTGATTCCATAATAATGTTGGTTTTTAGATTGTAGACTCTATATGCCTTTCCCACAGCATATCCAAGAAAATTCCTTCATCTATTTTAGCATCAAACTTCCCATGTTAATCAGTTTGATTCCTTAAGATATACAATTTGGAACCAAAGATATGAAGAAAGTTTAGAGTTGGCTTCCTATTCTTGAACAATTGGTAGGGTATCATACATTTTGCTTGATTAACTAAAGAAATATTCTGAGTGTAGAAGACAATATTCACAGCTTCAGCCCAAAAATATGTTGGTAACTTTGATTTTTCAAGCATTGTCCTTGCAGCTTCAATAAGCAATCTATTCTTTCTTTCCACTACTCCATTTTGTTATGGAGTTCTTGCTGCAGAAAACTCATGCATAATTCCATTCTCTTCACAAAATGATCTCATCACATAATTCTTCAACCCAGTTCCATTGTCACTCCTGATTCTTCTTACTTTAAAATCAGGATGATTGTTGACTTGCCTTATGTGATTGATGATGATTTCACTAGCTTCATCTTTAGACTTTAAGAAATATGTCCAAGAGAACTTTGAAAATCATCCACAATTACTAGGAAAAATCTTTTCCTTGAGAGAGACAACATATTGACTGGTCCAAACAAATCCATGTGTAACAATTACAAAGGTTCTTCAATTGTTGAATCAAGCTTCTTTCTGAATGATACTTTGATATGCTTTCCTTTATGGCAGGCATCACATAATCCATCCTTAGTAAACTCCACTTGAAGAATACATCTAACCAGTTCTTTCTTGACAAGCTTATTCATGATCTTGAAGTTTAGATGGGACAGCTTCTTGTGCCATGGCCAACTTTCATCTTGACTTGCTTTACTGAGAAGACAAGTGACATATTCTGCATTTGATGAGTTGCAGTCAGCTAAATACACATTCCCTTTTCTCACTCCAGTGAGAACCACTTTTTTTCTTTTTTTGTTTGGTATAACACATGCTTCTGAATTGAAGGTTACTGAGTTTCCCTTATCACAAAGCTGGCTGATACTCAACAAATTGTGCTTGAGACCATCCACTAGGGAAACCTCTTTAATAATGATATTGTCTTTTGAAATCATCCATATCCCACAGTCTAACCCTTGTTGTCATCTCCAAAAGTAATACTTGGTTCAGCTCTTTCCTTGAACTCAGTGAGCAGGGTAGAATCTCCAGTCATGTGTCTTGAGCAACCACTATCCAGATGCCAAAGATTCTTTCTATTTCCCTGAACACATTAAAATCAAATCAAGTTCATTTTGGTACCCAAGTTTCCTTGGGTCCTGCCTTGTTAGCTTTCTTCTTTGGTTTCTTAGGTTTAATCTCATTTGACTTGGGAATTTCTGATTCATCCTTAGTCATTTGAGTTGGACCTTTGAAACCAGTCATTAGAACAGAATTATCATGCACATTTTGATTAACAGGAAAAGGCATGATGTTTGCAAACATGTTATTTCAATAAGGTATGCTAAATGGTATTTGAGGCATGCTAAATGCAGCATAATAATGATTAGGTGCAAATGGCATATTAGCAAATTATGCATTCATATTCTGAGTAGACATAGCATTCAATGGCATGGCAAGCATATCAGTCATGTTGGAAAAAAAGGGAAGTGCAGACATGGGAGTAGGCAAGACAAGTTTGCAATTAACAGACAAGTGATTAACACTACCACACTTAACACAAATTTTTCTTAGTGCATATTTATCAGGTGTGTAGTTGTTATGTTTGTTAATTCCTACTTTCCCATTTCTATTGTTTTTCTTTTTAGTTTCTGTTTTAACCTCAATCTTTTCTAATTTGTCATTCAATTGCTTGATAGACAGATGACCAACATTAACTTTCTTCTCCTTCCTGACTAGACTCGATTCTCCTGGAATAAAGTTCTTAGAAACAAATTCATATTTCTCATTCAGCTTGGCTAGCTTAGCTTTGCTCACTGGTTTACTCACAGCCGACGGATGTGGCTCTTTGTCACTCGACGGGTAATTCATTTGATTATCTGACGGATGATTTTCATCATCCGTAGAGTCCACACCTGTCAACAATCTTTCAACCAAATTGGATTCCAGCTTTTCCTTACTCTTCTTCCAGGCTGCATCACAAAAGGACTCAATACCTTGAACATTAGTGATTTGAGCATGGACATCTCTGGATGATTTCCATGCCTTAATCACTTCATGTTCTCGATCAAGCGACTTCATTGAAATCCCTTCTTTCTTCAAGGACTCAGTTAATTTATCCTTAGCAATCTTACACCCAATTCTCAATTTTTCAAATTCAATAAACTGAGACTCTAGCACATTATTCCTCTTACTTAAAAACAGACTGTTTTCTTTAATTTTAGCATTTTCCTTAGTGAGGGACTTAAGTGTAACATGCAAGTGATATAATTCTATGGACATGTCATTTATTGCATCATTACACTCAACTTTAGATAAATGTGCTAGGTTAGTGGTGATTACCTGATTGCTTGAAGAACTTGTTTTTGTTTCATCAGATTTGGCCATTAGGGCTAGGTTGACATAGCTTGTTTCTTCATCTTCATCCAATCCATCAGCTGCCCAGTCATTTTCTTGTGTAATGAAAGCCCTTTCGTTTTTCTTGAGCAACTCAAAATATTTCTGTTTGTAATCAACAGGATCAAACTTCTTCTTGCTAGAATCTGACTTTCTACACTCATTGGCAAAATGCCCTGCCAAGCCATATTTGAAACATTTGAATTTGGATTTATCCACCATGTTTCTACTTGGCTTGGCTGCTCCAAAATTCTTTTTACATTTGAGCTTGTAAAATCTTCTGGATAGGAATGCTAAATGTACATCAATATCATCCATGTCATCTTGGCTCAAGTGATCTTCATTTTCAGCTACCAACCCTTTACCCTTACTTTCACAAACCTTTGATTTAGACTCAACAACTTCTACCTTCATCTCTTTCTCTTTCTCTAACTCAGCAACCAGTGCTATGGACCCTCCTTTCTTCCTTCCTTTCTCCATCCTCTCATCTTGCTCAATTTAAAGCTCATAAGTTTTTAGGATTCCATACAGTCTTTCCAAGGTGAACTCCTTGTAATCTTGTGAATTTCTCAATCAGACTGTCATTGGCTTCCACTCTTTTGGAAGAGATCTAAGGAACTTGAGATTATAGTCTTTTGTTTGATAAACTCTTCCATGCAACTTTAGAGCATTCAGTAGCTTTTGAAATCTACTAAAAATATCAGTGAGAGACTCACTTTCTTCACAGTGGAATTGCTCATATTGCTGAATCAGTAACTACATCTTATTTTCCCTTACTTGCTCAGTATCATCACAGATAATCTGGATTGTGTCCCAAACTTCTTTAGTTGTTTTACAGTTAATGATGTTATCAAATATATCACCATCAACTCCATTGAACAAAATGTTCATGGCCTTCTTATCTTTCCTGACTTGCTCAATATCAGGATCTGACCATTCATGCCTAGGTTTGGGAACATATGGTTCATTGCCAGTTGCAGCTTGCATTGGTACATGAGGACCTCTCTTTATACAATCCACATACGCCTCATCTTGGGAAAGAAGATGTAGGTGCATTTTCACCTTCTAGTGGAGATAATTATCTTTGCCCAGAAATGATATTTTGACTCCAACATCCTTCTTGTTCATCTTGCTGTTTATTGTGATCCTTACACTCTTTGTACTTCAAGAGCTTGCTCTGATAACAATTGTTATTCCCTAACAATACAACAAAAATTACAGAAGGGGGGTTGAATGTAATTCTGACAACTATTTCCAGATTTTAAAACAGTTCTAACTCGATAAATATATAAGTGTTTGATTTGCAGAGTGCGGAATGAAAAAGTTATATAAATCAAAACACAAAGTAAAAAACATAAGTTTTTAAAAATTTCTGGTGGATTTGAATGTATCCACAAGATATATATATATATATATATATATATATATATATATCCAATGAGAACCATGTGAAGCTTGAATACCTCACAGCTGCTTACAAGTAGAACAAACAAACTACAGAGAAATTCTTGACAAGTACAGCTTTTTCTATCTCTCTTTAGAATGTGTTTTCTTAGTTGAATGTTCTACTAGATACACTTGGTATATATATCACCAAGTTTACATGACAATAAGACAAGATAATAAAAAACATATCTAGTCTAACTCCATGCTGCTTCACTACTCTATTCCAGCATCTTTGAATATCTTCACAATTGCATGGAAATGGTAATGCTTCTTTGTTCTCAAATCCCTGTTTAACAGGCTACCACATTCCTTTTGTAAACAACCAACGCATGTGACTGTGTTGTCACTGTCAATAGATATTTGAATTTGATCATCCATCGGGTACATGTTTGTCATCCGTCGGGTAGCTTTGTTGATCATCCGTCGGGTAGCTTTGTTGATCATCCGTCGGGTAGTTATTTGTCACTTGAATCCATTTCACTTATACAGAATTACAAGACATCTCATATTTACAATTAATCAACCTATTCTGCATATCCACTAGTAGTCAACATGACTCATATACTCCTACAGAATCTACACAAAGTTGTTTACAGAAATATGCTACAATACTTATTTTTTACATAAGCTACTCACCCGGTGGATGTCAAATTGTCATCGGTCGGGACTATAAATAAATTATCCATCGGGACTATATTTGATCATCCGTCGAGTGCTACAAAATTCACTAAGTTAAATTTACTAAGTAGTTTTGTTTAATTTATCATCAAGTTCACAACATATTCCTAACGGTATCATTAAGATCTACCTCAACAAGTAGTCTCTAACCAACTAAATGTTGTTTCTGAGTGGTGAGCATATTTCAAGAATTATATCACTTGATTTTTGGAAACATTTGAGAAATGGATTCAAGTATTTCAGTTGTAAGGAGAAATTTAAGATATAAGATTTATGATATTGAGATTGAGTGTGGACAACTTTCTTGGTGAGAAAAAGAAAGTTTCAAATAATTTAGATAAAATACAACACTCAAAGATTATAATTCTTGTGAACTCAGAATTACATCTTTCATAAATTCCTTCTGTTACATCAGTTACTTCTTGGAATGTGCTCAATCTGTACTGTAGTGAGCATATGAACTCAAACAGAGATTAGTTTCTTCACATGCACTATTAAAAACATCTGAAATTAAGCATGCAGTATTGATTTGAATATTAACAGTTAAAAGCATTCAAGCACAAACAAGACAGTAAACATTCATTCACTTAAAGAGTCAAAGAAGACAAAAATATTTTCCTTAATTTAGAAGCAAAGTACAAGATTCTCTAGAATTTTAAACATAAACTCCTAAAATAATTTAACTACTCAGACTTCTTCTTCTTTTCATCTTCCAGCTTATTCATTGACCTACGATGGAAGATGCTTGACATAAAACTTGCAAGAGAAATTATATTTTCTTGCAATTTCAACCATTCGAGGCGACGTTGTTCTTCCTCGAGGCGTCGTTGCTGAGCCTCCTCAGCTCTTCTCATCTCTTCGAAGTGAACATCCATTCTAAAAAGATGAAGTGACTGAGTGTCATCTGAGATAAGTCGATCATAAATTGACTGTGGAAGTTCAGATGGGAAATAATCCCGGCCTTTAAAGGTTACCCTGAGACGAAAGGGATCAAAATACAGCTTTCCATGTTCAGGAATGGCAATTGGTCGATAAACTCCATGGGTAAGAGAACAGACAGTGGCCATATGAATGAAGAATTTAAGTATATTTGGAGTTTGTGAATAAAAAGGGAGTGAGAAGTTTTTGAAGTCGAGGGTTTGTATTTATAGCAAAGAAGATAGAAACTGAAAAGACTCTTTGATTAACCATGTAATAATTAATCATAATACGTATACACAATTACCCGTATCTAGGTAAACAAAAATTAATCTCTCTCTCTCTTCAGATTCATATTCCCAATGTAAGTAGTCAAGTATTACTAGATACTTACATCAGTAGCTAACCCATTTAATCAATTAAAAGATATTCCACTAACTCACTGTTTAAATAAAAATACCGCATAAGCATTTACTTTGAATAAATTCAAATTAATCAATGAAATATAACAATCAATCATGGTTTGAACATTATCAGTATTTTAACGACTATTAGGATATATCAGTCAACACTGGTTTGACCAATATCAGAATTTATCAACTATTGACAGAATCTATTAGTCAAAGCAAGTTTAAGTAATAACATAACATATACGCATAATCAGTAGTTCTAGCATGCAGCTTTCAGATAGGATTCATTGAAATATAATTGCATGTTATCATGGCATCAACATTTAGCACAATAATCAGTATCTAACAAGTACTAACATATAATAAGATACCATGCTTCAAAATATCAGTAGTCTTAATTATCAGAATTTGAGAAGTGTCCTGATATCATTCCCAATTCATTCACCAATCTTGTGAAAGTAACTTCATAGAGAGGCTTGATGAATATATCTGCTACTTGTTGATCTGTTGGAATAAAGACCAATTCCACTGTACCTGCTTCCACATGTTCCCTTATGAAATGGTACCTAATACTGATGTGTTCAGTCATTGAATGCTGCACTGCATTTCTTGTCATTGCAATAGAACTTTAATTATCACAATATATAGGAATAGCAGAATAATCTAACCCATAATCCAGTAACTGATTCTTGATCCATAAAATCTGAGCACAGCAGCTTCCTTTAGCAATATATTCTGCTTCTGCAGTTGATGTAGAAATTGACTTTTGTTTCTTGCTATACCAAGAAACTAATTGCCACCAAGAAATTGGCAGCTTCCAGAAGTGCTTTTCCTAGCTTTTTTGTATCCTCCAAAATCATCATCTAAACATCCAATTAGCTTAAAGTCTGAATCTCTAGAATACCATTATCCCATATTCATGGTGCCTTGAAAATACTTCAAAATTCTTTTTACAGCTAATAGACGAGGTTTTCTACGATCCGTTTGGAACCTTGCACAGAGACAAGTAGCATACATGATATCAGGTCTACTAGCAGTCAGATATAGGAGTGAGCCAATCATACATCTGTAGTTAGTTATATCTACTGAAGAACCAACATTTAAATCTAACTTGGTTGCAGTGGTCATGGGAGTTGATACAATTGAGCAGTCATGCATTCCAAATCTTTTTGAGTAAATTCCTGGTGTATTTGGATTGATTTATAAAGATCCATTCATCAGTCCGTTTAACTTGTAACCCCAGAATATAACTTAATTCTCCCATCATACTCATTTGATACCTGGACTGCATTAGTTTTACAATTCTCTCACAGAGTTTATCATTAGTAGATCCAAAAATGATATCATCAACATATATCTGTACTAATAACACGTCCTTAACATGGTATTTATACAAGAGAGTTTTGTCAATTGTATCTCTTGTGAAACCACTTTCTAGAAGAAATAGAGCAAGTATTTCATACCAGGCCCTTAGAGCTTGCTTTAGTCCATAGAGTGCTTTATCCAGTAAGTAGACATGATCTGGATACTTTGGATCAATGAACCCTGGAGGCTGTTCAACATAAAATTCCTCTTCAAGTTCTCCATTTAGAAATGCACTCTTCACATCCATTTGGAACACCTTAAACTTCTTGTGAGCATCATAGGGAAGAAAGATTCTAATTGCCTCAAGCCTTGCAACTGGAGCAAATGTCTCATCATTATTAATGCCTTCTTGTTGTGAATAACCCTTTTCAACGAGTCTTGCTTTATTCCTTGTGATAATGCCCTCACTGTCAGTTTTGTTTCTGAACACCCACTTTGTGCCTACTACAGATCTGTTCTTTGGACTTGGCAAAAGAGTCCAGACTTTGTTCCTTTCAAATTCATTGAGCTCCCCATGCATTACTGTAACCCAGTCAGCATCTTGCAGAGCTTCTTCAACCTTTTTTGGTTCAGTTTGAGATAAAAAAGAATGGTAGCGATATTCATTCTGAGCGGCTTTTCTTGTTCTTACAATACTGTATAGGTTTCCAATGATTAAGTTAGGTGTGTGTGACTTAGACCAATTTCTTGCATATGGAAGTTGACTCCTTGAAGATGAACCTCCCCCTTGATTCATGATCTCTCTATTATATCTTTAATTAGTACCACTGTTATTTCCTGATGCTCCCCCTGAATCAGTGTTCCCATTATTATTAGTATTTGACTCATCAGAGTGTGAGGAATATGAGTCTGATGATGTTTCTATAGATATCTCTTGAGTTGAATCACTCGCAGTTATAACGACTCGTATATTTTATATTATTTTAAAAGTGTAATGGTTGAATAATTAATTAAATAAAATATGTGTATTGGTTTTTGACAGCTGTGTGTTGTTTATTATTAGTTATGTGTGAATTATGAAGTACATGGTTTATTTGCGTAATTAATTATTGAGTCATACTAATTTATTTTTACTTTTAAAAATGGATTTATTGCAAATTTATTTGCATAGATATTTGAATTGTCTCTAAAATTGTTTTTATGAGTTTATAATTTCAATAATTATATTTGGAAATTTATAAAATGTAGAAATTAATATTTCATTAATTATTTATCCTTAAACAATTTTCTGATTATATTTAATTGTAAAACCAGTATTTAATTCTATAATTCTTCAAAAATTATGAAACTCATACTTTATCAAGTTTAGAATATTCCGAGAATTTTGAAATTATTTCTGAAATTTTTGGGATTAAATTCACCCACGCTTTGTTTTGTTTAATCGTTAAATGCGGGTATAAGTTATATTTCAAAAATAATTTAAAAATTACGAAATTTATGTTTTATCAATTTCGGGATATTTACAAAAAAAAATTAAAACTAGTTTGGCAAATTTTCGGGTTATTATCGCCCGCCAATTTACTCGTTAAAAATCGAATCGCGGGATAAAAACCACGCTTCTAGGAGAAACAGACACGTGTCATTTGCATAAAGAATAAAAAAACAGAAAGAAAGGATAAACATGGCTGTGTTCATCTCCTTCTCCCCCAATCTCTCCAATTCCAATCTCTCTGTAATCTCTCATCTTTCCTCTCTCCCTTTTTCTCTCTTGCCTTCTCTTTCTTTATTTCTCCCTCCCCCATGTTTCTTTGGTTCTTCTCTGCTCTGGCCGCCTGTTTCCTCCGATAAGTCGTCGCCTCCGCTTTATTTTTCCAGTGGCTCCCTTGATTCCAGCCGCAGCCCTGTTCCGCCTTGATTTGTTACACTTCCGTGCGTGCGTGTATGGTTTATACTTGGGTGTGTGTGATTATCGTGTATATACACCTCTGTTATGAGGCTATTGTTCCATTCCGTTCGGTTACCGCCGGAAAAAGCTCTAATAGGGTGACCCGGGTTCATTTTTTGGCAGCGCGTGTGCGTTTGTCACCTTGTGTTGTTTTGCCGAATTGTTTGTGCGTATTGCTGAAAATAATTGATTAATTTTATTGATATCTGCAGGAATTATTGATTACAATTCGTGAAATAAATATTTTTGCGGAATTTATTATTAATCAACCGGTAAAACTTGTGATGGGCATCCGAATCAGGTACCTTCGAGATTCGCCGCCTTTAACGATGAATTTCGAGGAGCTGACGGTGGACCGTGATGATATAATTTGAGTCCTACAATTATTTAAATAATAAAATAATATTTAGTGTGTAAAAATTAATATCTCAGAATTAACAATTTGTTATGTTATATCGCAGTTGGATTAATAAATGGGATTGTGAAATGTGATTGTTGGTTGTTGAGACGTTGATTTATGTTTCGACGGGTAGTCCGATAAACAAAGGAGATGCTACCCGATTTTCGGGAAATTAATTCCAAAAATACAGGAACGTATCCCGTAGATTATCAAGAATACCAATCGAACGCATAGCTATATAATTATAAGTATTTTATGAACTATTATTACGTGTCATGGTGAAATATTTTGTAAAATATGCAACAAACCTGATTTACTGAAATGATGCTTATATGTATTTTGCGGAATTGAATCACAAACCGAGTTTTGAGTACGTGGACCCTGGCTGTTTTGGGTATTATAATAATACGTATACTTACGAGTCAGGAATGGTTATCGGTTGGGTAGAAGTTTTAGCCAGGATATGTCAAGCATACCTAGTCATCTAACATGGAGTATTTCGACCCTGTAGGTTCTAGTCGGAAAACCGAAAGTTGACATCGGACTAAAGTTAACCTAGTGATCAGTCGACAAGATCAACGAGGTTTCAATCGAAGAAACTGAGTGTTGAAGTCAGATCCAAGATAGTCTAATCTTTTGGCGATAAAGCCGAGCATTCAAATTGGTTCAAGGTCAATCAGAGATAGTTGTAAAGCTCTGCAAGATGCCTAGGAGACTCTTCCACCATAGTCGGGGTAAAGTTCTAGATCCTTCCATACTAGACTCCTCTGAGGTAGTGGTGTAAGACCAGGTGTGGTCTGTTGAGTTGCTGTATTAAGTTAGATGCTAGTATTGTTTATGATAAGTTGGTTTGTAATAGTTGTAACCTAAGTCATACTTAAACCTGGAAAAGATCTTGGTAAAAAGGGGGTCGTGTTTATGTATAAATGTTGAAGTGGATTATATTGTGTTTGTTATTATTGTTGATGACGTTAACTCCTGACCCCGTGGTTGAGGCCGTCACAGTTGGTATCAGAGCTACAAGTTTGAGTCCCTGATTTATGTTAGGAATAGAGTCAAAAGAGTGAAGAAAGGTGTATATAAAGGTGTGAGTCAGCAACTCAATAAGAGGACCGAGTCTAAGAATTCATTTAAGGGTTCGAGGGCGTAACCATGACGTCTATTGAGGATTGGCTGGAACTGCCATAGCTTTTACTACGTCTCCTTCGTATATATGTCTTATTGGCAATGTACGATAGAGGTTTTAGTTCTCCCTCTCGAGAAAACGAGTCTGATCGCGAGAGTTTAGCTTCTAAGCGGACCCTTGATGTGTCGGCAGAAGAGGCACCAATGTTATTCTTAAATATCATTTTTTTAAGTTGAGCGATGTTGCTAGACCGAGTATGCGACCTCGATGAATTCAGATGGAATGATAGTAGGTAGTAGATGCTATGGTATCCAAGTTTTTTCGGGTATGTGGATCAGTACTGTTGTTTATATCCTGAACTTTTACTCGCCTTTCTTGAGATGTATTTTGTAAGAAGGTTAAGAACTCGAAGTAAGCAACTTAAGGTTATGTTGATTTATTATAAATCAGATTTTCCCTTCCTATTTATGAATTTTCTATTTAACATAGTTTCTTCCCTCGGTGATTCTATCGGTTGATTGGGGCAAACAATGCATATTTTTTGACTATTTGTCTGTTTGACAAAGGGTCTGGTGGGACGCCACCGAAGTATGTGTTGTAAACCATGCGGTACTAAGACTGGCCATCTTATGTACTTGTATGGTTGCTTTCAGTCATATCTATATATTCTCCACTTTTCCTCCCTTTATATCTGATTCCTTGATTTTAAAATTCCATGACAATGAATTCGTCAGTAATCTCTGTAGTTAAACAGTCTTGGTTATTGGGAGTAAATGAAAGTTGACTATCTGGAAGAATGAAAGTCTTGTTATGTTTTAAATAAACTCATCTCAATATTTTAGGAAGATGCCACCCAAGAAAGCTACCCAGTCTAAAGAGAATAGTAGTAGTTTTGATGTGGTCCAGCTATAAATGAAATTCCGGATTTGTTGCATCAGTAGCAACAACAACAGCATCAGTTAATCCAACAGGTTCAGCAGCAGCAACTACAGTTGCAGCAGCAACTACTGTTGCAGCAGCAACTACTGTTACAGCAGCAACATCAAGGAGTGAACTAAAGTGTTAATTTCAAATCCTTCCAGAATGTTAAACCTCCTGAGTTTAAGGGTGAGCCTAATCCGGTGGTTGCTGGAGCATGGTTAAAAGAGATGGAGAAAGCCTTCAACATTTTCTAAGTAAGCGATAATTTTAAGACCGAGTATGCAAGCTATTTCTTAAAGAATGAAGCGAATTACTGGTGGGAGTCAACCAGGGCATTAGAAAGAGAAGGCCCTGTCCCATGGGCTAGATTTACCAAATTGTTTTTGGAAAATTATTTCACTGACTGTGTGCGGAATCAAATGGAGATTGAGTTCCTAGAATTGAAGTAGGGCGACAGAAGTGTAGCTGAGTATGAGGCTAAGTTTACAGAATTAGGTAGGTTCATACTAAACTATGTACACTCTGAAGCCCAGAAGGCAAGGAGGTTTCAACATGGGTTGAAGCCTGAAATTCGCAGTGGAGTTGTGGCATTGCAGCTCATGACATATCCTTCCGTAGTTCAGGCCACCTTGGTAATTGAGATTGATCAGAAGTTAGCCGCTAGAGAAAAAGAAGATAAGAAGCAAAATATAGATGATGTGGAGGAAACATCAGGTCAAGGTGGATCTAGTCAGAAGTCTCAGAAAAATGTTGAAATGAATAGGAATAAAGAATCTGGAGGACAAAGTTTTTCCTTAAACAAGCCTAATAACACCTCAGTCAGCTCTAGTCAAGTTAAGCCAGACAGGTTGCCTATATCGGAATGCAAGCAATATGGTAAAAGGCATGGTGGAGTATGTAAAGCAAATATTGAATTTTTCAGGTGTGGACAGAAAGGACACTATGCGTCGAAGTGTAAAGTAGAAAATTCGGGAGTCACATGTTACAATTATGGCAAGGTGGGACATATTGCCAAGAACTGTAGAAGTATTTCCCGAGATATCATGGGAGGTAGTGCATCAAAAGGTCTGAAATCTGGTACACCCAAGGCTAAAGCTTATAATATGAGTAAAAGGTCAACTGCTCAAGTCCCTGATAAAGAACCAGGGCAATGATTAATTTTCAGAAGAAACAAATCGTAATATTTACGGAAGCTGTTATTAGGGTAAGTAGCCCAGGGCAGAAGCAAGAAAAGAAGTTTCTTTCCATCATGCAAACAAAGAAGCTATTAAGGCAAGGATGTAGGGCATATCAAATACATATAGCGGATATTAAGAAGAAAGAACCTAAGTTGGAAGAAATTCAGGTAGTGAATGAATTTTCCAGATGTTTTTTAGATGAATTACCAGGATTACCTCAGAGCACGAGATAGGATTTCTCATTGGTTACTGCATAGAGTCGAGCCAGTGTTAAAAGTTCTGTATCGTATGGCTAGTAGGAATCAAGTAATTAGTTACGCAACTTCAGGAATTGTTGGATAAGGGAGTGATGAGGGAATGTGTGGTCCGTGGGGTGCACCAGGGATGTTTATAGAAGAAAAAGATGGATGTATACAGTTAGGTACCGAACATCAGAAGTTCATAAGTGGATAATTAGAAATAAGCAACCCTTGCATAAAATTGATTACTTATGTGACCCAATTAAAGGAGCGTGTTGGTTCTCAAAGGTTGACCTAAGATCAGGCTATCATCAGTTGAAGGTTAAGCCTGAGGTCATACCAAAGATGGTGTGTAACACAAGATATAGACATCACGAGTTTCTAGTGATGTCACTGGATTAACAAATGCATCAGCCGCCTTAAAGGCTTAATGAACATAGTGTATAAGGAGTACTTGGATAAGTTGCAATTGTATTTATTGATAACATCCTCGTCCATTCAAGGATTAAGGAAGACCATATCGAGCAGCTGGAGATCTCCCTACGAAGGTTTGGAAAGCAACAATTGTACGTTAAGTTTTCAAGTATGGATTTTGATTAAGATTAACACAGATTATGATTATTCCATTAACAACCACCTAAGCAAAGTCAGTGTAGTAACATATGCCTTGTGCAGAGAAGAATGATTGAATGTAATCAAAATCACTAGGGAATCAACAAAAGAATTAGAAAGAATGGATATTGAAGCTGAATAACCGAAGGTGATAAGAAGCCACGGTATGAGGATACTTTTCAGTCTAAGATGATTGGAAAGATAAGGTAATTGTTTGGCCTGAATTAGTTCATCAAACCTAAGATATAGTGATATTGATCCAGATAGGGTTAATAGTAGCTTGTGATAAACAAAGAAAGAGAGCATACTTGTATCGAGAAGATATGGATAAAGAAATAAGCTTGTTGCTATTGTTGGACATGTCACCTTGAAAAGAATAGGTCAAGTTCGGACATGCTAAGTCCTAGATATATCGGACTGTTTAAAGTATTGAGGAAACTTGTTAAGTCACCTATGAATTAGCGTTGTTACTATAGCTGCAACATACTCATAGTATATTTTATGTCTTTATACCAAAAGAATACATCCTCGATTTGAGTCAAGACAGGGTGTACGAACCAACCTAGAACTTATATTGTAAAAAAAGGCGGGGCCTCATAAATGAGTTTATATCTATAATGAGTATGTTTTGAATAAAACCTCGAGTAGAATAATCTACTTGGGAGTTGAAAGGAATATGTCCTAAGTCCAATCATGTATTAGGATTTAGGAATAACTTTTTATGTAATCTGTTTTGATTTCATTGATATTAATAAAAGACTTGTTTTATTTTTATTACGGGCTCTATCTATTTAAGTGTTTAAATAAGATATACCATAGTTTAGAGTAAAGCTTTTTATGGATTATGATGAGATCATAATAGTGAGACCTAAAAGATGATAACTCGAAACTTAAATAGTTCCTGGTCATAGGATTACTAACTGGTAATTAATAATCCGCAAAGATCGGTACATACTATGCTTGCTTCATTATGAAGGATGTCTGTTCTCATAGACATTTGTGTGGTGACACTATAGCTAGTATGTAGGTGCTTATTATAGAATAAGTTCACTGAACATGACTCGCACAGCTGAACAACTGATGGAGTTCACTCACGTGTCAGCAGTTGTTCACATAATGATAGTTGTACAAGTATCCTTAGACTTGAGGTCATCATAGTCATCTTGTGTATACTGAACTATGCTTTGGTTTAGTTCTTAGTCTCCAGGGACAATTATTAGGGCTCTACTGGGTATAGGAATTTGTACACGAAGATAGTGTATGATCAATAAAGGCTCTACCCCTTCCAGTGAAGGAAGCGAATGTTCAAAGCTGATCCACTTATGCTAGTTCAGGAATCTCTGGCAAGAGTAAATGAAATTAGAAAGGAGTTTCTAATTTGCATAGAACTAAGCATAGTAAATGGTAAGCAAGTGATTGAATTAGATAGGCTTGACACGAGATCCATGTCTTGTATTTAATCGGGACATTGTAGGGTAGAAGGAGTTTATTGTACGGAAACTATTCACTGAATAGGTTCTTGGTATTCTAAGCAGTGAATTCATATTATCCTGATAGTCGCGATATGCTGAGAAGTATCCCTCACGATGTAGAATAAATATGATTAATTAATTAATCATATTTAATAAATTAGAGAATTTATATAAATAATGATAAAATAGTTTTATTATTATTTATTTCTACTACCGGCTTAATATTGAACCTACAGGGTCACACTATAAAAAGAGAATGATTTAATGGTGGAGGAATTAATTAATAATGGCTAATAATTATTTATTTGTGAAATAAATAATTAATTGGCAAATTTAATAATTGATTAAATGAGATTTAATTGATTATAAATTAATTAAGAAAAGTTCTTAATATTATTAATTAAGGATTTAATTTTTAGAAATTAAATCAAGAGAGAGAATTATTTTTAAAGTGTTTAGAAAAAGGATTAATAATTAAAAGGTGTTTTAATTATTAATGAGAATAATAAATGGGATAATAATAATAATATTTATGAGAAAATTTCAGCTGAAAATTTTGCCTATAAATATACTATTATAAACCCTATTTTTATTCGAACCCCAAAAACCCAAAAGTTTTAGAAAACCAAATTCTCTCCACCTCCTCCTCCTCCTTAACGTCGTTTTCTTGGTGGATACCTGTGGAGTGCTTCACGTTTGAGGAGCAGCTGCTAAGGATCTCCGATCGTTGCTCTTGGATCGCATATTAAAGGTTAGTAATCGATCCCTATGTTTTTACCACGATTTATATGCTTTTATTTGGATTTTATATGTGTAAAAGTGTTTTTACCATGCCTCCGCTGCGATTAAAATCCAACAGGAGTTAGAGTCAGATATGCTTGACAAATATCCTAATTTATTTAATTTGTTCAGATTCTGAGGACATAATCTCTTTAAGGGGGAAGGATATAACGACTCGTATATTTTGTATTATTATAAAAGTGTAATTGTTGATTAATTAATTAATAAAATATGTGCATTGGTTTTTGACAGATGTGTGTTTTTATTATTAGTTATGTGTAAATTATGAAGTACAGGGTTTATTTGTGTAATTAATTATTGAGTTGTACTAATTTGTTTTTAATTTTAAAAATGGATTTATTGAAAATTTATTTGCATAGATATTTGAATTTTCTATAAAATTGTTTTTATGGTTTTATAATTTCAATAATTATTTTTGGAAATTTATAAAATTTAGAAATCAATATTTTATTAATTATTTATCCTTAAACAATTTTCTGATTGTAATTAATTATAAAACCAGTATTTAATTCTATAATTCTTCAAAAATTACAAAACTCATACTTTATTAAGTTTGAAATATTCCGAGAATTTTAAAATTAAATCTGAAATTTTTGGGATTAAATTCACCCACGAGTTGTTTCGTTTAATCGTTAAATGCGGGTATAAGTTGCGTTTTAAAAATGATTTAAAAATTATGAAATTTATATTTTAATAATTTCGGGATATTTACAAAAAAAAAATAAAACTAGTTTGGTAAATTTTCGGGTTATTATCGCCCGCCAATTTACTCGTTAAAAATTGAATCGCGGGGATAAAAACCAGGCTTCCAGGAGAAACATACGCGTGTCATTTGCATAAAGAATAAAAAAATTAGAAAGAAGGGATAAACACGGCTGTGTTCATCTTCTTCTCCCCTAATCTCTTCGATTCCAATCTCCCTGTAATCTCTCATCTTTCCTCTCTCTCTCTTTCTCTCCCTCGCCTTCTCTTTCTTTATTTCTCCCCTCCCCCCTGTTTCTTCGGTTCTTCTCTGCTCCGGCCGCTTGTTTCCTCCGGTAAGTCGCCGCCTCCGCCTCATTTTTTTTGTGGCCGCCTTGATTTCGGCTGCAGCCCTGTTCCGCCTTGATTTGTTATACTTGTGTGCGTGTGTGTGTGGTTTATGCTTGGGTGTGTGTGATTATTGTGATATACACCTCTGTTAATAAGCTGTTGTTCCATTTCGTTCGGTTGCCTCCGGAAAAAGCTCCGGTGAGGTGACCCTGGTTCATTTTTTGGTAGCGCGTGTGCGTTTGTCACCATGTGATGTTTTGCCAAATTGTTTGAGCGTATTGCTGAAAATGAATGATTAATTTTATTGATATTTGCATGAATTATTGATTAAAATTCGTGAAATAAATATTTTTATGGAAATTGTTATTAATCAATCGGTGAAACTCGTGTTGGGCATCCGAATCGGGTACCTCCGAGATTCGCCACCGTCAGCGATGAATTTCAAGGAGCTAACGGTGGACCGTGATGATATAATCTGAGTCCTATGATTATTTAAATAATAAATTAATATTTAGTGTATGAAAATTAATATCTCGGAATGAACAATTTGTTATGTTATATCGAAGTTGGATTAATAAATGGGATTGTGAAATGTGATTGTTGGTTGTTGAGGCGTCGATTTATGTTTCGACGGGTAGTCCGATAAATAATGGAGACGCTACCCGATTTTCGGGAAATTAATTCCAAAAATACGGGAACTTATCCCGCATATTATCAGGAATACCAATCGAATGCATAGCTATATAATTATAAGTATTTTATGAACTATAATTACGTGTCGTGGTGAAATATTTTATAAAATATGCAACAACCCTGATTTACTGAAATGATGCTTATCTGTATTTTGCGGAATTTGAATCCCAAACCGAGTTTTGAGTAAGTGGATCCTGTTGTTTCGTGTATTATAATAATACGTATACTTACGAGTCAGGAATGGTTATCTGTTGGGTAGAAGTTTTAGCGAGGATATGTCAAGCATACCTAGCCATCTAACATGGAGTATTTTGACCTTGTAGGTTCTAGTCGAAAAATCGAAAGTTGATGTCAGACTAAAGTTAACCTAGTGATCAGTCGACAAGCTCAGCGAGGTTCCAATCGAAGAACCTTAGTGTTGAAGTCGGATCCAGGATAGTCTAATAGTTAGACGATAAAGCCAAGCGTTCAAATCGGTTCAAGGTCAATCAGAGATAGCTGTAAAGCTCTGCAAGATGCCTATGAGACTCTTCCGCCGTAGTCGAGGCAAAGTTCTGGTTCCTTCCATACCAGACTCCTCTGAGGTAGTGGTGTCAGACTAGGAGTGATCTGCTGAGTTGCTGTATTAAGTTAGATGCTGGTATTGTTTAAGATAAGTTGGTTGGTAATAGTTGTAACCTAATTCATACTTAAACCTGGAAAAGATCTTGGTAAAAAGGGGTCGTGTTTATGTATAAATGTTGAAGTGGATTATATTGTGTTTGTTATTATTATTGATGACGTGAGCTCCTGACCCTGGGGTTGAGGCCGTCACAACAGTAGTCTCTTGATTTGAATCATGTTGCTCCCCCTCAACATATGCTTCATTGTTGAAAGAATTTCCACTGCTATGTGGATCATCATAGTTTTGAGTGGTATTAGGATTTACTGTATCAGGGTTAGGATTCAAAAGTTCAGCATAAGGTACTTCATTTTCAAATCTCAATTTGTCATGGTCATATGCATCTTCTAGACCTGTTATCTTCTTGTCATCAAAAGATACATGTATAGATTCCATGAATGTTCTGGTTCTCGGATTATAAACTCTGAAGGATTTTGTGGACAATAGATATCCCATAAAAATTCCTTCATCGACTTTTAGATCAAACTTGGTCAGCTGCTCCAGATGGGTTTTGAGAACAAAATACTTACAACCAAAAATATGAAAATACATCAAATTTGGCTTCTTTCCCTTTACCATCTCAAATGGTGTTTTTCCATGCCTGTTGATCAATGTTGCATTTTGTGTGAAGCAAGTAGTTTGCACAGCCTCAAGCCAGAAGTAGGTAGGCAATCTTGCTTCTTCTAGTATTGTTCTTGTGGCTTCTATAAGAGTTCTATTCTTTCTTTCAACAACTCCATTTTGTTGTGGAGTTTCAGGAGCAGAAAACTCATGTTTTATCCCCTTGAGTTTGCAGAACTTTTCCATAGAGCTATTCTTGAATTCAGTTCCATTATCACTTATGATGATCTTCATTTTGTATGTTGATCCTTCTTCCAGCTCCCTTGCATGATCAAGAAGAATGAATGGAGATTCATCCTTGGTGTGTAGAAAATACACCCATGTGTATCTTGTATATTTATCAACAATTACGAGTGCATACCTCTTCTTGGAAATTGATATAACATTCGGTTAGGTCATACAACACTATAGAAGGGGGTTGAATAAAGTGTTACTACGATCACATCGATTTTGAACACAAGTAATAGTAAACAGATATATTCAATAAGATAAACTCTGTTACAATGGAACTGTTCTATCTCAGTGATGAACAAATATCACTAAGAGCTGCTAGGTTACAATGTATAATCTTCTCGATAATGATAACACATATAGTGTAAACCCAAAGTCTGTGTTTATATAGTACACAGTTACAAGATAACTTCTAATCGATATGGAATATAATTCTGTCTCCTAAAATATATCAATCAGATATCTTCTACAAGTCTTCCAGTCTTCAAACTCTTTCCATGCATATCTTCTTTTGTTTAAGTCACGATCTTCTACTGTAAATCAGCTTCCTTCCTTAACTATAAGTCCTCCCGAAATTAAGTTCTGATATGACCTTAAGTTCTGATATTAAGTTCTGACTTCCAGTAAGTCCTGATTTCAGTAAGTCCTGATATGTCATGTTTGTTAAGATCTGAAAACTAAACATGAATCATATTAGACATGACATCTCAAATATATCTAACAATCTCCCCAACTTGTAAATTATGCAAAATATACAAGTTAATAGATTTGATGATGTCAAAAACATTTAAGTACAAATGTAATAAGAGTTTAACTAGATAACTAACTACAACTTACATTCCTTTTAGCTTTTACCAATCTCACTGAGTCAATCTGAATCCATGATGATTCTTGACAAAGCTTGATATCAGCTTTTCTTCTTTAATCCTCAGGACTTGAGACATTATAGTCTTGACTTGCTTCATCTCTTCATTCTGACTTCCAATCTGGTAGATTGTAGTCCTTAAAGAAGAGATATAGTTTCTTTCTAAACCATCATTCAGTCTTATTACCCTAGGATGAGAAGAATCTTCATTGTAGCACGGACATTTCTATTTCAGTATCACTTCAAGCTTAGCAAAATTCTTCTTCATTGGAATTTCACATCCATCATTTTCAACAATATTTGGAATGAATTTTGTAACTCTTGATTCAGAAATTCTTGCTTTATCTCTGATGGTCTTTAATATGAAGTTTGACCATCTCCTGGTAATATCAAACTTTACCTCTAAAAGGTAATGAAAGAATTTAAGTTATTTCAGTGATTTATTCAGCACATCTGATTCTAACATTTGATATGTCCTTCCATCTTCAAGAAATAGAATTAGATTTTCCTTAACATTGTGCTTGTCATGAGCATCCAGTACCACTTGAACAGAGATAACCTTATCAAGATGTTTCTGTGTAACATCTTCAAGCGGTTTGTCAGTCAATAGAAATGGATCTCTAGTAGCAACTTCAACTCCTGTTTTGATCTTAGCTTCATCAGAACCTAATCCAGCCCTGTCTCTTGGTTCTCTAGCATTTAACCCAATAGTCATGAATGTAGACAACAATTAGCTTTTCTTTAGATCTGATGGTTTGACATTTTTCCACAGAAGTTTCTTTTTATCAGCTACTTCCATTTTGTCTAAATCAACTTAAGCACTATCAGAGGTTGACTTGATGACTTTATCAGAACTTGCTGTTTCTGTTATAGCTTGCAGTTCTTCACTCTGAACAACTTGAACCTTGTCAGAGGTTGTCTTTGATTCTTTAGAAATCTTCTTTCTTTTCAGAGTTTGAACATCTTTATCTTCAGCAAGATCATCATCAGTAACTTGAACCATTTTGCACACTGGCTTTATCAGAATTTGAGGAATTTTCATCTTCAGTGGCTTGGTTGGTTCATCAACTTTTACTTTCCCTTTATCTTTGGGATCAATCTCAGATTGTGATCCTGTCTTGGCTTTAGATGCCTCAGAAATTGACTTCTCCTTGATCACAATGCCTTTTTCCTTAGGACTTGGAGGTTTCCTTGCAACAAAAGCTTTTGGCTTTAGATTTTTCTTTTCATCTTTAAATCTAGCTTCTTCCTCCTTGAGATTTTCTAAATCCATTCCCGGATTATGCTTCAGAAATAATCTTCTAACAATTTCCTCATCAAGTGTCTGAATCTTGGGATCCTTGTAGTAGACTGTTGTCTGCTTTCCCTTGAGCTTCAGAGTTTGCATGAACTTTTGAGAATATTGACTTCCACCTTGTATCAGAACATCAGGCTTTGTCAGACTTTTCTCATCAGAACTTGATATTAGATTTTGAGTATTAGTACTTGCTATCAGATTTTGAGTTTGAGTAGCTTCAAGACTTGTCTTCTTTTGATTAGAAGATTTGTTTGCTTCAGTAATTAGTTTCCTTGAAGAAACCTTGTTGTTCTGCTCTTTTCCCTGAACTTGACCTTTACCCTTGCTAGGGTTTCCCTGGTCATCAGTTTCATCATCTTTCTTCTTTGGTAATTGATCATTTGAGCATTTGGACTTAACTACCTTCTCCCCATTTTTGGCATCATCTAATAGTAGGAGTGAGAGAAGAAGTTCAACTGAAGATTGGATCTCATCCAATTGAGCCTGTTGAGATGCTTGATTAGTTAGGACCTCAGAGATTTGGGCCTGTTGCTTCTCTTGAGTTTTCTCAATTGCTTCTACCTTTTCAGAAATAGGCCTGATAAACCTCTTTTTGTCAAGCTTGGTTTCCATATCCAGTTTTTCAACCTTTTCTAGAAGCTTATCAACCTTTTCTTGAGTAGCATAGTGTAGACCTTGAAGATTTTTGGTAGTAAGAGCTGTGACTTTGAGTTATGTCTTGAAATCAGAATTTTTGAGCAACTCATCAGCTTTTCCAAGATGGTCTGTCAGTACTTTGGAGCTTGGAATGAAGTCGGTTTCATTCCACTTCTTGGTCCACTCCACACCTCTGTGAGTATCTTCCCAAGGAATAGGAGCAGTTTGCTCAACAAACTTCTCAATTAGTGCCTCCTTTCCTAGAATGGGAGCAGGAGTATCAACAGAAACACTATCTTCTCAACTTGAGGAAGACTCATAATCTTCTGATAGTACCAGAGTGTGTGAAGCAACTGGAGATTCTGGAACAATTTCATCTAAATTTTGATCTCCAGGTTCTTGATCGGGAATAGGTGTAGATGGTATCTTAGCATCAGCATTTGAGATTGGAGAATGAGTTGGAGATGTCTGAGCTGCTGTAGGAGCTTCCAGATAAAGAACAGTTGGAATGTGCAACCTATTGATGTCAAATTCAGGACTTAAGTCTGAATCTTCAACTGTAATATCTTTATGAAGATGACTGGAGGTGTAACCACTGTGTCAGGAACAGTGTCTTGGGCTTTTGCTGGAGGTGGCAGAGATTCAATGATAATTGGCTCTTTTGAGATCAGAGATTTCTGATCTCCTTCCTCAGCTTCTTCAGTATCTTCTGATGGAGACTTAGCATTATGCCTCTTTACCCTCATTTTCTTCAATCTCCTTGCCAATGAAGGAGTTGCTTTATCATCAGAACTAGCAGTTCTTTTCTTCTTTAAGGTATCAGAATCTTGAACTGCAGTTTCTTTCTGAGAAGTGACATTCTCAGCTTCAACTGTCAGAGGTTCAGATGCATGAACCTGTGCTTCCTCTTCACTATTAGATTCATCCCTGAAAATCATTTTCCTTCCCTTTTGTGAAGGCTGAGGAACAAACTTTGTCCTCTTTGGCCTCGAAGGTGAAGATCTGATGGTATGTGCTGATGATTGAGGTTGGGATGATTGTGTTGGTTTGAAATATGTCCCGATGGTAGGTTGTGGTTGTGGTTGAGAAGTGGTTGGTTGTGTAGTGGTTAGAGGTTCTGATGCAGGTTGGGTTAGTTGGACATTAGGATATAAGGAGCGTATGTGTTTGGAACAGAATTTACCAAAAACTATTTGACTGATATGGGAATTTGGAGTGGTCTCAAAATAGTTTTCTTATTATCAGCAGATAATAAGTCAGTAAAAGCTCTCTTAGCTAGCTTAAATGGTTCAATTAACTCACTAGCTAATTGGGGTGCATCAGAACAACAAGAACTATAAATAAGCTGACAGAATCTAGCAAAATATACAGTGTTTCTATCTTCTGTCATCCTTGAAGGATTTTATACATCACAGAAGCATGGTAAAACAATTTCCTTGATATAAAATCCAAATAAAGGCATACAAATCGTGATTAAATCATATGGGATCGATTTCTAACCTTTAAAAGCGATCCAAGAACGACGAGCGGAGATCCCTAGCAGCTGCTCCTCAAGTGTGAAGCACTCCACCGGTATCCACCAAGAGATCAATGTAATGGAGGATGAAGGGGTGGGAGAATTAGGATTTTCTTAACTTTTTTAGGTTGAGGCAAAATAGGGGTTTATAATATTATATTTATAGGCAAAATTTTCAGCTGAAAATTTTCCCATAAAATATTATTATTATTATTAACCCTTTATTCTTATTAACCTATTAACTAATAATTAAAACACCTTTTAATTATTAATCCTTTTTCTAAACACTTTAGAAATAATTCTCTCACTTGATTTAATTTCCAAAATTAAATTCTTAATTAATAATATTAAGAACTTTTCTTAATTAATTTATAATTAATTAAATCTCATTTAATCAATTATTAAATTTTCTAATTAATTATTTATTTCACAAATAAATAATTACTAGCCATTATTAATTAATTCCTCCACCATTAAATCATTCTCTTTTATGGTGTGATCCTGTAGGTTCAATATTAAGCCGGTAGTAGAAATAAATAATAATAAAACTATTTTATCATTATTTATATAAATTCTCTAATTCATTAAATATGATTAATTAATTAATCATATTTATTCTACATCGTGAGGGATACTTCTCAGCATATCGCGACTATCCGGATAATACGAATTCATTACTTAGAATACCAAGAACCCATTCGAGTCCGCAGTTTTCAACATGTTGTGGAGTTCAGGCAGGCTGACATCCAGTTTATTCATGTGAAAGTTCACAACAAACTGCGAGAACGAACTCGGAAGTTATTGCAAGACCAAGTCTTGGCTCAGCTCCCCATCCATGGTAAAACCAAGTTGTCCAAGACGCTCAATCAAATTGATCATCTTAAGTACATGGTCATTCACAGATGATCCCTCAAACATCCTACAACCGAACAGCTCCTTCGATATCTTATATCGAGTTGTCCTCTTTGCCACATCATACAACTCTTGTAGATGCATAAGGATAGTGTGAGCATCCATATGCTCATGTTGCTTCTGTAGCTCAATGTTCATGGGGATAGATGAAGCAAATGTTGCTCAATGTATCATGGAAGCTAGCATGATGCATTGAGAAACATTTGCTTCATCTATCCACTTACGATACACAATATGTTCATCATTATGTGCATCGCTAGCAGGTTCAGTAGGCTTAGGTGAGTCAAGCACATATTCCAGCTTCTCAACCCTAAGAACAATTCTCAAGTTTCGAAGCCGGTCAGCAAAATTAGGACCAGTCAACTTGTGAGCATCTAGTATGCTCCGGAGTGATAGTGCAGAAGACATAACGTATATAGTAAATCTGTAAATGATGAACACATAACAACACTCAGCAAATATTCAATTTCATTTCAAAACACTATATGAATCAGGTCTTTATTCATAAGTGGCTCCCACTAGTTTATCTAATTTATACAACCCCTGAGTGAAAATTAAGCATTCATAATGTTAGTGGGAATAGGGATCCTACATTTCATCACACAACCTCGGCTGCAGCACGAAACGTCATGTGATGTTCAATAGGCAGATAACTCTTGTCAATTACATCTTATGTTATTCCCTAATAAAAATTTAGCCTCTTGAATAATTGAGTCACGGCTGTAGCACGACAAACTCAATATTCTAAGTCAAGTCTAACCCAACATTTCGTACAATTGAATCAGCCTCCAACGGCCCACGGCTGCAGCACGTAACGACCTTTAGATTCTAATTCAATGTACACATCTCTATGTAATAGACAAGTATTTCTTATTTCGAAATCAAAGCCCTCGGCTGTAGCACGAAACGACAATGAGTTAAAAATAAGAAGTACTTTCTACCATGTTGGAAGGCTTTGACCGACACAAGCTCGTTGTGTCATTGGCCAATTACTACTTGATATTATTTAATTTTAGAGGGATTATATTATGTTACAATCATAATCATATTACAAAGAGATTCTTCCTTTTAAATTATATATTTCAAATCAATAATCGATAATCAGATGATTCCCAGATCGGGGGGAGCATTGTCAATAGGCGTCACTTAATACCCCTTTCTTACAGATAGAAATCTGCTTTTGACAGAATCATCCTTTCTCTCAATATTGAAAATTCATATTTAATTACGTGTTTCATAAACACAAGAATCTCATGATTGTATTAATAATATTATTGTTAAGGCAAGAAACGATTCTTATTCTAGATTTTCTAGAGCACGCCTTATATTGATTTAAGTTCACCTAAATCTATCATCGCATGGTAAACATAGGCATATATCTCATATATAAAAATAAATAAACAAGTAAGCATACAAGCAATATCATGTCACACATTGATATAATGATGTATGAATTTATTATAGCATTTAAAAGCAATTAAAATAATTAAAACATGCTTTAAAACACTTTCGAGAATATAAAAAGTTCAAAACTTTTATATAAAAAATATTTGACCACTCCATTAGATCCGTCTCGGAAAAATGAATCCAACGATATATTGCACGCCCAAAACGGAGTTACGAAACTCCCAGAAATTAAATTAAAAAAAACAGATGGGCTGTAACGCATTACAGGAACGCGTTACAAGGCCTGTAACGCATTCCCGGAATGCGCGACACCCTTTTCCCCGCGTTCCTGCGCCTGTTAGAATAGCCGTCGTTTTGTCTTGCACAGAAAACCGAGCCGCCCACCATCAACATCAGTACTGTCAGCTGCTTTTCTTTATCCAGCAGCAAACAAATATATATACTTTATATACATATATTTAATTACGAATTTTAATTAAAACAACTTCAAAAAATGATAATAATTAATCCACGCATCAGAAAATTATGAAAAAAATACCCAAACGATCTACAACACTTGTAGAACCCAGATCCACAGTCAAAATAATTTTGAGAAACAATTTTTAATTAATCATAATTAATCCATGATTTAACTTGCAAAAATTATAATAAATTCATACAAGATCATAAATTTCTGAAATTTTTATCACAGATCTATATGCATACAACCTACGCTCTGATACCATTGAAGGATTTTATACATCACAGAAGCATGGTAAAACAATTTCCTTGATATAAAATCCAAATAAAGGCATACAAATCGTGATTAAATCATATGGGATCGATTTCTAACCTTTAAAACCGATCCAAGAACGATGAGCGGAGATCCCTAGCAGCTGCTCCTCAAGTGTGAAGCACTCCACCGGTATCCACCAAGAGATCAATGTAATGGAGGTGGAAGGGGTGGGAGAATTAGGGTTTTCTTAACTTTTTTTGGTTGAGGCAAAATAAGGGTTTATAATATTATATTTATAGGCAAAATTTTCAGCTGAAAATTTTCCC
Source organism: Apium graveolens (assembly GCF_009905375.1). Taxonomy (NCBI): domain Eukaryota; kingdom Viridiplantae; phylum Streptophyta; class Magnoliopsida; order Apiales; family Apiaceae; genus Apium; species Apium graveolens. Next base: position 101,402,209 of record NC_133648.1, read on the forward strand.
ATAAAATATTATTATTATTATTAGCCCTTTATTCTTATTAACCTATTAACTAATAATTAAAACACCTTTTAATTATTAATCCTTTTTCTAAACACTTTAGAAATAATTCTCTCACTTGATTTAATTTCCAAAATTAAATTCTTAATTAATAATATGAAGAACTTTTCTTAATTAATTTATAATTAATTAAATCTCACTTAATCAATTATTAAATTTTCTAATTAATTATTTATTTCACAAATAAATAATTACCAGCCATTATTAATTAATTCCTCCACCATTAAATCATTCTCTTTTATGGTGTGAACCTGTAGGTTCAATATTAAGTCGGTAGTAGAAATAAATAATAATAAAACTATTTTATCATTATTTATATAAATTCTCTAATTCATTAAATATGATTAATTAATTAATTATATTTATTCTACATCGTATGGGATACTTCTCAGCATATCGCGACTATCCGGATAATACGAATTCACTGCTTAGAATACCAAGAACCCATTCAGTGAATAGTTACCGTACAATCAATTCCTTCTACCCTGCAATGTCACGATTAAATACAAGGCATGGAACTTGTGTCAAGCCTATCTTATTTAATCATTTGCTTTCCCATTCACTATACTTAGTTCTATTTAATGTAAATTAGAAACTCCTTTCTAATTTCATTCACTCTGGCCAGAGATTCCTGAACTAGCATAAGTGGATCAGCATTGAACATTCTCTTCCTTCACTGGAAGGGGTAGATCCTTTATTGATCATATACTATCTTCGTGTACAAATTCTTATACCCAGTAGAGCCCTTATAATTGTCCCTGGAGACTACGAACTAAACCAAAACATAGTTCAGTGTTCACAAGATGACTATGATGACCTCAAATCTAAGGATACTTGTACAACTATCACTATGTGAACAACTGCTGAGACGTGAGTGAACTCCATCAGTTGTTCAGCTGTGTGAGTCATGTTCAGTGAACTTATTCTATAATAAGAACCTACATACTAGCTATAGTTTCACCACACAAATGTCTATGAGAACAGACATCCTTTATAATGAAGCAAGCATAGTATGTACCGATCTTTGCGGATTACTAATTACCAGTTAGTAATCCTACGATCAGGAAATATTTAAGTTTAGAGTTATCATCTTTAAGGTCTCATTATTATGATCTCATCGTAATCCATAAAAAGCTTTACTCTAAACTATTGTATATCTTATTTAAACACTTAAATAGATAAAGCCTGCAATAAAACCAAAACAAGTATTTTATTATTATCAATGAAATCAAAACAGATTACATAAAAGTTATTCCTAAATCATCATACATGATTGGACTTAGGACACATCTCTTTCAATCATATCCCCAATAAAGCCTAAAACAACATTTGCATAATCAAAATGAGTTTGATTTATGAGAGCATACCCGATTTGTTGACTGAGAATTGGGATTGCATCAAAATTGGAACACTTATTTGCAAAAGTCCTGATGATGCAGTCGAAGAAGAAACTCCATTCCCTCCTTATGTGGGGTCTCTTCAACTGTCCCAGCTTCGCCAGAGTTTTCTCATAGCCCAGATTGGCCATTAGCTGTTGAAGAACTGGTTCTATGTACAGTTTTCTGGCAGATGGAGTGTTTGTCGAACTGTGGCCAAAGTCACCACATGGGCATCCTCCCCTGTAGTAAAGACAATACTTGGGGACCCATTGGCACCACCATCATCATACACGCCTGACCTCCAGAACTCCAGCACTTGAGTTCCTGACAACGTGTCTGGTTGGGTCAGTGCATAACCTATCTCAGAGTTAGCGAGAAAGTCCTGAACGAAGTGAAGATCTGATGGGGCTTCACTCTTACTGAGAATAGCCAAGTAATTGTTTGGGACAAACTTCGCTCCATTGAAAATAATATCTGTTGGTGCAATTTCTGTAAGAACTAAGTGAGAAAATATATTGTGCACAAGGTGATTGATAAAAGTCCTGTATGAAAAAGCTTTAGAGAATATTAGAGATAGAGAGAATAGGAGAGATTAAGAATAGAAAAGTAGGTAAAAGATTAGAAAATCTTTTAACCCCCATATATATACTCTCTCCACTCAATAGTCCTTTTTGGAAGTAAAACTGTCACTCTACACCTGTCAGCCAGTAACTAGTTAAAGCAGAGTTAGTGGGTACGAGAAATAAGCAATAATTAACGTGCACATGCAGTTTTTCAAGACAAACACGTTTACCACTAACCCAAATGATTATGACTGTTTTTATCTCACCTAATTATATTCTGATTAAATATGACCGTTACAGTATTTACCACAAATAAGTCAAGTAGAGAATAATGCCACGTAAACATCAGAGTTTCCATCAGGATTTAATATCAGAACTTGACTATCATCAGATTATAACAGTCATTAGAACATGGCTTCTGTACTCAAAAAGTGAATGTTTGTATCTGTGATTCTTCATGCAAATACTGACTTGTTTCTTTAGAGTTTAATCATCAGAACTTCCATCATAACTTGTCCTCAGAATTTATGCATATGACACTTAACTATTTATCTGAAACAACTTGATCACCATAGTAATTTTCATCATTCATATGGAGTGAGAGTGTGTGCATCAGCAAAATATCAGATAAAGATTAAATTCTGATAAACTTCAGTACATCTTAGAAATAAGGCATAACTAAGAAAAGTGCTTAAAAGCTGTCATTAATAATGAAGTCTACTATAAGATAAATTTGTGCATGAGTCCACCTTAACTGTTTATGCTCATTTTATGCATCTTTTGAAATTCTTTTTTACAGTGGCTTCTCAATATAAGTGAGACACAACTGCTTATCAGAATTTATGCTATTATCAGAGTATTTCTCCAGTAATCAGAGAATGTGAAAAGTCACCAAGAAAAATTTATTTGCTTTTCTAATGCATATAACTTAATACCAGCAATGCACTTGGGTCTTCCCTTCCACATATTTACTCTAGATCTCAAAGGAGTACCTGACTTTAAATTTTCTTTTCTTTTCTTTTCTTTTCTTCAGATAAGTGAGGCTTATCAGAATTTAGTTCATCCGTAAGATTTACTGACATCAGAATTTGACAGATAAGAAGCAAGAATCTAGTTTGTGACTTAGTAATAAGATACACAAAGTAAATTTGACTAAGCTTAAAATCAGAATTTGCTTGTGTTAATGAGTTTCCACATAAACAACTAATTCAGATATGGGATTCCTAGTATGTTAAAGACTACTAGGTCAACATTTAGCACATGTATCCTCATGGGATTGAATAATCACAGAACATTCAAATCACTATCAGAGTACATAGATCCATAACAGATAACAATCAGCATTTAATGTATTTCAATTTAAGCACAGATTACATGAAGATAAAATAATCTGTAAACACTGATCATAAAGTCTGATGCATGAGAACAAAAACTAAGCAGATTTAGAGAAAGAACCTGAAACCATTCCAAGTTCATTTACCAGTTTTGTAAAAGTAGCTTCACATAGTGGTTTTGTGAAGTTATCTGCTAGTTGTTGATCTGTTGGAATAAAATGCAATTCCACTGTACCTTCCATCACATGTTCCCTTATGAAATGGTACCTAATGCTGATGTGCTTTATCATTGAGTGTTGAACTGGATTACCTGTCATAGCAATAGCACTTTGATTATCACATTAAATTGGTATTTTAGAAAATTCTAACCCATAATCTAGTAACTGATTCTTCATCCAAAGAATCTGTGCACAATAGCTTCCTGCAGCAATATATTCTACTTCTGCAGTTTATGTGGAAATTGACTTTTTTTTCTTGCTAAACCAAGAAACTAATCTACATCCAAAAAATTGGAAGCTTCCACTTTATTTGGTTTAGTCTGAAATATAAAAGAATGATAGAGACATTCATTTGATGTTGCGGTTTTAGTTCTGATACCTGCTTCAGGATCTCCAATTATTAAATCAGGTGTATGTGATTTGGTCCACTTCCTTGCAGATGGAAGTTGATTTCTAGAACTGGATCCTCCCCCATGATCCATGTTATCTCTATCAACATTTTCTGATGCCCCCCCTGTAGTTATGCTCTCTGAAACTTCAGAATTAGAGTTGGTTCCTTCAGGATTTGAAGAATCAGAGTTTTTAGAATTATTAGTATTTGGCTCATCAGAACTTGAAGAGCTAGTGACAAGTTCTGATGCTTCTTGAGAGTCTTGAGTTGTGGTAGGATCTTCAGCTTGCTCCCCCTGGACAGGTGCATTTTCCTTTGGAGTTGTTACCACAGTTTCAGTAACATCAGAACTTAACCCGTCAGAACTTACATGATCAGAGTTTAAGTCATCAGAATTTACAGAATCAGAATTTAAATCTTCATTTTCAAATCTCAGCTGATCATGATTATTGAAATCTTCAAGTCCAGTAATCTTCTTATCATCAAAAGATACATTGATAGATTTCATGACTACCCTTGTTCTTAAATTGTAGACTCTGAAGGCTTTCGAGGAAAGTGGATATCCAACAAAAATTCCTTCATCAGCTTTTAGATCAAATTTTGACAGCTGTTTAGGATGAGTCTTAAGAATAAAACACTTGTAACCAAATACATGAAAGTATTTCAGATTTGGCTTCTTTTTCTTCACCATCTCATATGGTGTTTTTCCATGTTTGTTTGTGAGTGTTGCTTTCTTTGTAAAACAAGCAGTCTGCACAGCTTCAGCCCAAAAGTAGATTAGTAGCTTTGCTTCATCAAGCATAGTTCGTGCAGCTTCAATGAGAGTCCTGTTCTTTCTTTCTACAACTCCATTTTGCTGTGGAGTTCCAGGTGCAGAAAATTCATGTTTGATTCCATGCTCTTTGCAGAACTCTTCCATGATTGAATTCTTGAACTTGGTGCCATTATCACTTATAATTTTAACAAAATCTTTGACCAACTTATCCAGCTGTTTGACATGATCAGTTAGAGTAGATACAGTTTCATTCTTCTTATGCAAGAAATACACCCAAGTGTACCTTGTGAACTCATCCACTATAACCATAGCATATTTTTTCTTTGCAATAGACATGACATTGACTGGACCAAATAGATCAACATGCAGTAGGTGATAAGGCTCAAGAATTGAAGATTCTGTTTTGCTCTTGAAAGAAGATTTTATTTGTTTTTCCTTTTGACATGAATCATAAAGGCCATCAGGAGCAAATACTGATTTTGGCAGTCCTCTCACAAGATCTTTCTTTACAAGCTCATTTATGTTATTGAAATTTAAATGAGAGAGTCTTTTGTGCCAATTTAAGCTTTCTTCAATTGATGCTCTACTCAACAGACAGATTGCAGAACCATCAGAACTTGTTGAAAGTCTGGCTTCATAAATGTTACCATGCCGGTAACCTTTCAGAACCACTTTGCCTGTAGAATTACTTACAACTTCACAGTGTTCTTCAAAGAAATCCACATGATAACCTCTGTCACATATTTGACTCACACTTAGCAGATTGTGTTTAAGTCCTGAGACAAGAGCTACTGTTTCAATGATGACATTCCCAAGATTGATATTGCCATATCCCAGAGTTTTTCCCATATTGCCATCTCCATAAGAAACTCCTGGGCCATCTTTCTCCACAAAGTTTGATAGTAGGGCTTTATTTCCAGTCATATTTTCTGAACATCCACTGTCCAAAACTAGGATGTTTTTCCTGTTACCCTGCAATCACAAAGACCACTAATGGTTAGTTTTAAGGACCCAGACGTGCTTGGATCCTTTGGCTTTTTTAAGTTTGTTAGCATTTACAATGGATTTAATTTCAAGGTTTATGCTAACTTGTTGTTTATCATAACTTATGTCAGACTTTGCATCAGACTTTACACTAGAAGAAATTAAAGTAACTTGCTTCAAAGAAGGTTTTATTTGATAATAATCATAGTACAAACTATGATATTTCTTACAAGTATAAATGGAATGCCATAAACTACATAATGAAAATAAGGATTTTGTGGCTTAAACTTAACAAACTGACTCTTAACTCCTGATCTAGGAGGTAAAGAGTTAATATTCTTATTCTTCCTGCAAAAAGAAGCAAGATGGTTAGTGTTACCACATTTATAGCATTTCTTTTTAGGAGCATTAGGAACAAGCATATATTTATTGCTTTTATTCACACCTTCCTTTCCATTCCTATTTTTCCTAGCTTCCTTTACCTTGTTGACATTCCTAAATTCTTTCAGCTTATGCTTAAGCTGCTTGTTTGTCATTAAGCCTATGTTGACTTCAGCTGGTTTATCATGTTCTAATTTGTCAGAAGTTGACTTCTCCTTAACTTCTGTCACAGACTCTTTCATCTTTTCAGAATCAGACTTTACAGTTTTAGCTACAAACTTAACAGGAATTACCTTAGGCTTAGCAGTCTGTTTAACCACAATTGGCTCAATTTCTTCAGTTCCTTTTTCACTTTTATCATCTCCATACCTAAGCCCTCTTTCCAGTTTCTAGTACTTAATAAATTCTGAGTTGATCCGCCAGAGTTAGTCCAAGTTCTGATAATCTCTCTTTCTTTTTCTAAGTCAGCTTTTAGAGATTCATTCAATTTTAACACTTCATCTCTAACATATAAAGCATCATCGTTTTCTTTCTTAGTTTAATAAAGAACAACTAACTCCTTTTCTAAATAATCATTTCTCTTTTTATAAGTAGAATTTTTAAATGTTAATCTTTCACATGTTAAAGTATGATCTCTATAACTAATAAACATGGTTTTAAGATATAATCTCAACTCAGTAATATCATCAGTATGAAAAGCATAAGTTGTTTGAGGTACCTTCAATTCAGCAGTTTCAGGGCTACTATCAGCGTTTGCTATCAAGGCATAGTTCACCTCATCTTCAGAATGTGAAGTGTATGTCCAGCTTTTCTTCTTTGTGACAAGTGCCTTGCCTTTGTCACTTTTTCCTTTCTTGCAGTTAGGAGATATGTGGCCTCTTTCACCACAGTTGTAGTATTTGACATTTGAGTTGTGTCCTCTGTCAGACTTTCCTCCCTTGCCTTCAGACTTTCTGAACCCTTTCTTATCAAAACTTACACCTTTCCTGGAAAACTTCTTTCCTTTTCTGAATTTTCGGTAGGCTATCTTTGTGATATCCTTCACCATAAAAGCACACAATTTCATCATCTCTTCATCAACATCCATTTCAGATAAGCTTTCAGTTTCTGAATCATCATCATCAGAATATGATGACTCTGAATCAGACTTTATGATGAGAGCATTTTCTTTGCCCGTTTTTGAGGCAACAACTTTTGGAGATTCCTCCTCAGCCTTAAGAGCAGCTGTCCTTGACTTTCTTTCATGCCTCTTGCTCCTTTGATCCATCTCAGGTTCATAAGTCTTGAGCATACCATAATTTTCATCAAGAGTAGTTTCAGTAAGGTCATAGTTGTCACTTATGGTAGTAGACTTCAAATCCCAATTTTCAGGAAGAGCTAAAAGGAATTTTAGATTTGAATCTTCAAGATCATATTCCTTGTCCTAGTGACATATCATTCAAGAGTTTGACAAACCTGTCATATAAGTCAGTTAAAGACTCATCAGCTTTTGAGTCAAAGTGCTCATACTCTTGAGTGAGTATAGTCTTCATGTTCTTCTTGATTGCATCAGTTCCCTGGCATCTTGTCTCCAGAGCTTCCCATATCTCCTTTGCAGTCTTGCAATGTATTACCCTGTTTGACATGACATTATCAATGGCACTATGCAGCAAATGCCTTACCTTTGCATCCTTGGCAATATATGAGATGTCTTTAGCTGTGTACTCACCTTTCTCCTTTGGTATGGTCTTTGGTGGTTGATCAGCAACTACAACAGAGAGCTTGGTTGGCTTATGTGGTCCTTCGTTAATTCTGTCAAAGTATTCTGGATCTATAGCTTCCAGAAACATAGCCATCTTCACTTTCCATATGGGATACTCAGAAGGTCTCAGTATGGGAACCCCAATAGTCTCATATCTACTGTGGGTTTGAGTCTTTTGAGTTTCTTCAGTTTTGGTGGGCTTGGTTGGAGTTTGTGCTTCTTCAGACATGATTGTTTGGATCTTTACTGTATGTGCGTTAACAGAAAAGCTTTGATACCACTTGTTAGGTCACACATAACTGTAGAAGGGGGTTGAATATAGTGTTACTATAATCAAATCAATTTTGAACACAAGTAATAGTAAACAGATATATTTAATAAGATAAACTATGTTATAATGGAACTGTTCTCTCTCAGTGATGAACAAATATCACTAAGAGCTGCTAGGTTATAATGTATAATCTTTTCGATAATGATAACACATATAGTGTAAACCCAAAGTCTGTGTTTATATAGTACACAGTTACAAGATAACTTCTGATCGATATGGAATATAATTCTGTCTCCTAAAATATATCAATCAGATATCTTCTACAAGTCTTCCAGTCTTCTAACTCTTTTCATGCATATCTTCTTTTGTTTAAGTCACGATCTTTTACTGTAAATCAGCATCCTTCCTTAACTATAAGTCCTCCCGCACTTAAGTTCTGATATGACCTTAAGTTCTGACTTCCAGTAAGTCCTGATTTTAGTAAGTCCTAATATGTCCTGTTTGTTAAGATCTGAAAACTAAACATGAATCATATTAGACATGACATTTCAAATATATCTAACACATTCACTGGACCAAAGAGATCAATATGAAGTAGATATGGTTCAAGAATGGAGGATTCAGTTTTACTCTTGAAAGATGTTTTCCTTTGCTTGGCTTTCTGGCATGAGTCATATAAGCCATCAGGAGTAAAAACTGCATTGGGCAATCCTCTCACAAGATCTTTCCTCAAAAGTTCATTTATATTGTTGAAGTTGAGGTGAGAAAGTCTTTTATGCCAGTTCCAACTGTCTTCCACATATGCTCTACTTAGTAGGTAAACTTCTGATTCATCGGTACTTGTGGAGACCCTGGCTTCATATAAACTACCATGTCTTACACCATTTAATGCAATCTTTCCATCAAAGTTACTGAAAATTTCACAATGCTCCTCATAGAAGTTGACATGGTAACCTCTATCACAGATTTGACTCACATTGATCAGATTATGCTTGAGTCCTGCAACTAGAGCTACATTTTCAATGATAACATTTCCAATTTTGATTTTTCAATATCCTAAATCCTAAGTTGCCATCTCCGTAAGAAACACTTGGGTCAGGTTTCTCCTCAAAGTCTGATAGCGGGGATTTATAACCAGTCATGTGTCATGAGCATCCACTGTCCAAGACTAGAGTGTTACACCTGTTACGCTGCAATCAGTAATTGGAATTAGTTAGTATTTTTAAGGACCCGGACTTGTTTGGATCATTTGGCCTCTTTAAGTTTTTTAACATATGCAGTAGAAGACTTTTTATCAGAGTTTATGTTAACATTCTTAATATCAGTATTTATACATGCAGAAATAGATTTTGCTTTAATTAAAGAGGGTTTCAGTTTATAATAGTCATAATACAAAGTATGATACTCTTTACATGTATAAATAGAGTGCCAAACACTACCACAATGAAAACAAGGACTCTGTGGTTTATATCTAACTATTCTATTCCTAAACTCTGATTTGGAAGGAACAACATTTATCTCTTTATTTTTCCTGCAAGAATTAGCAAGATGATTAGTGCTACAACAGTTTGAACAGGCCTTTCTAGGTGCATTAGGAGTAGTTACATGATTTCCATTCTTATTAACACCTACCTTGACATTCCTATTTTTCCTAGTCTTTTTCTTCATGTCTTTCATGTGAAAATCCTTCAGCTTTAGCTTAAGCTGTTTCTGAGTCATTGAACCAATATTTACCGATTTTGAGTGAACACCTTCACTCTTATCATTAATTAAGTTTGATCTAGGTGCTGAGGTTGTACTTTCCTCATGGATTGAGTTACAGTTATTAGCACTTAGATTAAACTTAATGGTCTTTATTTGAACCTCATTCAGTTTGACCTTGCTATCAGTTTTTACTGGTTAGGTTTTCTCAATTTTTTTTTCAATTTTCTTATCAGAATTAGATCTAGCAGAATATCCTAATCCTGATCCCCAACGACCATTCTCTAGAATTTCCTGAGTTGTTTTTCCCGAGTTAGTCCAAAGTTTAATAACTTCTCTTCTTCTAGCTAACTCCTTCTCTAGATAAACATGTTTTTCTAACAATTTTTCTTTAACATAAACAACATTATCTCTTTCTTTTTGAATTTTTAGCATGGAAAGCAACTCAATTTCTAGGTGATCATTCCTTTTCTTTAACTCAGAGTTTTCACTCTTGATTCTATTATTCTCTAAGGTTTGATCCCTATAACTAACATGCAGAGTCTTAAGAAATAATCTTAATTGATTGATATCATCAGTATAAAAAGAAAGAGTACTCTGAGGTACCTTTAATTCAGCATTATCAGCCTTAGCATCAACATTTTCCATGAGAGCATAATTGACTCCATCATCTGAATCTGATGAATCATCCCAGCTTCTCGTCTTTGAGATCAAGGCTTGTTACTTCTCAGCTCTGGGTTTTCTGTAGTTAGCTGCAAAGTGTCCAATTCCATCACAATTAAAATATCTCTCTTTTGACTTGTCAAGTTTTCCAGATCTTGATTCCTTCCAATCAGTATTTCTTCTGTTGTTCCTCTCATCAGAGTTTGATGAACTGGAACCTTTTTTGAAAAATCTTCTCCCTTTCATGAAGTTCTTGTAGACCATCTTCTCGAAGCTTTTAACCAGTAGGGCAACTATTTAAGACATATCTTCATTGTTGTTATGATCACTGTCACTATCTGATTCATTATTAGTATTTGAGTCATCATCAGAATTTGATGATTTAGCATCTGACTTGCAATCATGGCTTTCCCTTTGGAGTAGCTTTTCCTCCTAGCTTTCTCTTTTAGCTTCTCTTTAACCTTGACTGAAACTGGTCGAGATTTAGATCCTTTCCTCTTGCTTCTTTGCTCCATCTCTAGTTCATGAGTTTCCAGAACTCCATATATGTCATCTAGAGGCGTGTTATCAATTTGATAGTTATCCCTTATTGATGTGACTTTAAAGTCCCACTTTTTAGGTAGAGCAATTAGGAACTTCAAGTTTGAGTCCTCCAAATCATATTTTTTGTTGACAAGGGATAAATCATTCAGCAACTTCTGAAATCTGTCATAGATCTCAGTTAAGGACTCATTCTCCCTTGAGTCAAAGTGCTCATATTCTTTGAGTAAGTACTGTCCTCCTGTTTTTCTTGATAGTAGTTGTACCTTGACACTTTACTTTTAAAGCATCCCATATCTCTTTTGCTGTCTTACATCCAATAACTCTGTTGGACATTACACTATTAAGACTACTATGTAAGATGTGTCTGACTTTAGCATCCTTCATAATAGATGAAAGATCTTCAGGAGTATAGTCCTTCCTGTCTTTGTCAACTATCTTCTCTGGTTCTCCTTTAACAGAAACAACTACCTTCATTGGTTTATGAAGACCATCATAAATCCTGTTTAGATATTCAGGATATGTGGTCGTCCTGACTTTTCAGATTGGATATTCATGTATCTTTAGGATTGGAACCTTGATTGGTTCATACCTACTCATGTTGCTGCTAATCTGTGATGTGGCTGGGGGTGGTGGTTTTGGGTTCTGTGTTTCTTCTTCTTTATCTAACATTGTTGATTGATTTTCAGATCTTAAATTATTTGTACGTTAACAACAAGCTCTTATACCAATTGTTAGGCCCTTAATCAACTTTAGAGGGGGGGGGGTGAATACAGTTAATACAATCAATTCGACAAAGCTTCAACATAATCAACAATTTTTATATTAATTGATAAAAATTGATTACAAACGTACTCTTTCTAAAGGATGAACAAAATATCCTTGAGAGCTGCTAGGTTATGCGAAAGATATAACAATGTTCGCAATGCTTATAGCATGAACCTAATAAGTGGTTTATATAAAGCATATCTACACAATGTAAAGGAATCATATTCTATTAACAACAAGGAAAACTAATACATTTCTTCTAAGATAAAGTCCTTCATCGCTTTGAATTTTTGTTTCATTTTCCTTACCGAAGATCAACTAATGTGACAAATCCTGATTTTGTCATCCATTGACAACATCATCTGTTGAAATCATCATTCGGTTGATATCATCATCCGTTGATATCATCATCCACTGATATAACTTCTGATAGTTTCTGCTAATATCATCAATTGCTTCTAACAGTCTAACAATTTCTAAACCTCTAGGATGTTATAGTATACAGGAATGAGCTACATACTTGTTTAATACAAGCTATTCCATCAAAAGATGGTTACACAAATCATTTAGCTTATCTACTTTGAGTGTTTTGTTAGGTTATCATCAAGTCTACAACATATTCCTAACAACATGAATCGACTGAAAATGATCATCAGAAACTAATCATAACATCAAATCGAATGAAAAACTAATAGAATCAAAACCCCAAATTCGGGTCAAGAACCTTAAATAAAAGAATTGAAATTTTTCCTAATTTCAGATGATTTGAAGATATAAACATATAAGATAGATCACAAACTTCAAATTGGTTACTCGAGCTTTCGATTTGGTCCATGGAATCACCTTCAAAACCGGTCTGATCCTCAAGAACACTCCAAGAACAATTGTAAAGGATTTTTTAGATTTTTTTACTATTTTTCTAATTTTTTTTTAAAATTAATAATTACAAAATTCTATTTATAATCATACAAAATACACCTAAAATTATTTAGTGCCTAATTATAGCATACAGTGAAAGTAATTATCCCAAAATTAATAATTAATGGGAAATACTTTTTAAAGTATCATTTTTAAATAAATATAAAAATTATGCCGAAATTCCCCAAAAATTATGAACTTTACAAATATATGAACATAAATATTTCAACAACCCTCGAATTTATAAAAATAAAAATATGAAATTTATGGGTAATACATAACAAAATATTCGAAAAATATTCTTAGCCTAACATGACCACGTATATCATATAGCATGTAACCTTTATGATCATATATATCTCTGTTATTCCCTAACAATATAACAAGAATTACAGAAGGGGGGTTGAATGTAATTCTGGCTACGTTTTCAAATCTAAAGAAAGTTTTATCTTGATAAATATAACAGTGTTTGATTAGCAATGGTGCAGAATAAAATAATGATAGAAATCAAAACACTAAGTAATAAAAACACAAGCTTTTAAAACTTTGTGGTGAATTTGAAAGTATCCACTATATATATATATATATATATATATATATATATATATATATTTCAAATGAGAACCCTGTGAAGCTTTGAATAGCTCATAGCTGCTTACAAGTTTGAACAACTAAACTACAGAGAAATGCTTACAGAATATAGCTTGATATGTTTCTCTGAGAATGTGCTTGCTTAGTTAATTATTCTACTTGCTACACTTGGTTTATATATCACCAAGTTTACATGACAATAAGACAAGATAATAAAATAAAGCATATCTAGTCTAACTCCATGCTGCTTCACTACTCTATTCCAGCATCTTTGAATATCTTCACAATTGCATGGAAATGTTAATGCTTCTTTGTTCTCAATTTCCTGCTTAACAGGTTGCCACATTCCTTTTGCAAACACCCAACGCATGTGACTGTGTTGTCACTATCAACAACTATTTGAATTTGATCTTCCGTCGGGTTTATGTTTGTCATCCGTTGGGAAGCTTTGTTGATCATCCGTTGGGAGTCTTTGTGAACCATCTGTCGGGAGCCTTTTATGTCACTTGACTCTATTTCATTAATACAGAATTACAAGACATCTTATATTTACAATTAGTCACCCTATTCTGTATATCCACTAGTAGTCAACATGACTCATGTACTCCTACAGAATCTACACAATGTTGCTTGTAGAAATGTTCTACAATTCTTATTTGTTACTTAAGCTACTCACTCGATGGATGTCAGTTTGTCATCCGTCAGGACTATAAAGTTCATCCGTCAGGACTATATTTGATCATCTGTCGAGTGTTACAAAATACACTAAGTTAAATCTACTAAGGTGTTTGTTAACTTATCATCAAGTTCACAACATATTCCTAACAATCTCCCCCAATTTATGTCTACTGGAATTGTAGCCATTAATTAAGAAAAAATTGATGATAACAAACACACTAAATATACAGATTAAAAAATAGTTGATAAAAACTAATAAGTTCTACAAAATTTATTGAAAATTTCGACAAAGCAAAGTGTACAAAGAGTTCTCACAGTCATTATCAAGGTGCTCCTCTAGTCTGAGCAGATAATTCTATTTCCTTGATTGTCTGAATTTCTTCCCAAGCTTCCTGTTGTTTTCCTCTATTTGATTTTGGAGTTGTCTGTGGAATTCAAGTTCATTAGCTTCAGATAGATCCAGCATTTCTTGCATTTCCAATAGAGTCTCATTGCTAGAGATACTCAATTGGTCATCTAGTCTAAAGAATCTTCTAACTCCCTTATCATCCATGAATTCCATCAGCCAATAAGGCCTTAAATGCACTCTTTTCCTAGTGAAAGGAATTGATAGAGTTTTTGAAAGTGCATCTTTGGCTTTATTACTACTTAGCTCTTCAATCTTCTTCAGAACCAGTATCCTTGCAGTCACATTGAACCAAAAGTTCTTTTTGAAAGGTGAGTAGATCTTTATTGGTACAGATTGTCTTTCTTCTAGAGTCCTGTGAAGAGGCCATGTGATTTCTTTCCCTGCCTTGTATTTAAATACCAATCTTTCAGGATGATGTCTGTGAGCATCAATTCCTCTTACTTCTACCAGTTCATCCAGATAGAGATGTAAATCTGATAACTCATTGATATCACAGATGTATAACAGATCTTCCTTGTTGACTTCATATTTAGATTTGGTTAGGGTCTTGGTTCTGAGAGGTGCAGGCTTGCTTTTCTTGGTAGCTCTTATCTTTGTCTTCTTTGGCTTGTTGAAGATAGGTAAGTTGAACTCAGGAATTGGCAGACTTTCCCAGTCTAATGGCTCATCCTTTGGAATTATAGGCTCACCATGAAAAATCTTAGTTGGATCCACCTTGAATTCTGTTGGATTTTAATCGCAGCGGAGGCATGGTAAAACACTTTTACACACATAAAATCCAAATAAAAGCATATAAATCGTGGTAAAAACGAGGGGATCGATTACAAACCTTTAATATGCGATCCAAAAGCAATGTTTGGAGATCCTTAGTAGCTGCTCCTCAAACGTGAAGCACTCCACCGGTATCCACCAAGAAAACGACGTTAAGGAGGAGGAGGAGGTGGAGAGAATTTGGTTTTCTAAAACTTTTGGGTTTTTGGGTTCGAATAAAAATAGGGTCTATAATAGTATATTTATAGGCAAAATTTTAAACTGAAATTTTCCCATAAATATTATTATTATTATCCCATTTATTATTCTCATTAATAATTAAAACACCTTTTAATTATTAATCCTTTTTCTAAACACTTTAGAAATAATTCTCTCTCTTGATTTAATTTCCAAAAATTAAATCCTTAATTAATAATATTAAGAACTTTTCTTAATTAATTTATAATCAATTAAATCTCATTTAATCAATTATTAAATTTGCCAATTAATTATTTATTTCATAAATAAATAATTATTAGCCATTATTAATTAATTCCTCCACCATTAAATCATTCTCTTTTTATGGTGTGACCCTGTAGGTTCAATATTAAGCCGGTAGTAGAAATAAATAATAATAAAACTATTTTATCATTATTTATATAAATTCTCTAATTTATTAAATATGATTAATTAATTAATCACATTTATTCTATATCGTGAGGGATACTTCTCAGCATATCACGACTATCCAGATAATATGAATTCACTGCTTAGAATACCAAGAACCTATTCAGTGAATAGTTACCGTACAATAAATTCCTTCTACCCTGCAATGTCCCGATTAAATACAAGGCATGGATCTCGTGTCAAGCCTATCTAATTTAATCATTTGCTTACCATTTACTATGCGTAGTTCTATGCAAATTAGAAACTCCTTTCTAACTTCATTCACTCTGGCCAGAGATTCTTGAACTAGCATAAGTGGATCAGCCTTGAACATTCGCTTCCTTCACTGAAAGGGGTAGATCCTTTATTGATCATACACTATCTTCGTGTACAAATTCCTATACCCAGTAGAGCCCTAATAATTGTCCCTGGAGACTAAGAACTAAACCAAAACATAGTTCAGTGTACATAAGATGACTATGATGACCTCAAGTCTAAGGATACTTGTACAACTATCACTATGTGAACAACTGCTGACACGTGAGTGAACTTTATCAGTTGTTCAGCTGTGCGAGTCATGTTCAGTGAACTTATTCTATAATAAGCACCTACATACTAGCTATAGTGTCACCACACAAATGTCTATGAGAACAGACATCCTTCATAATGAAGCAAGCATAGTATGTACCGATCTTTGCGGATTATTAATTACCAGTTAGTAATCCTATGATCAGGAACTATTTAAGTTTAGAGTTATCATCTTTTAGGTCTCACTATTATGATCTCATCATAATCCATAAAAAGCTTTACTCTAAACTATGGTATATCTTATTTAAACACTTAAATAGATAGAGCCCGTAATAAAAACAAAACAAGTCTTTTATTAATATCAATGGAATCAAAACAGATTACATAAAAGGTTATTCCTAAATCCTAATACCTTATTGGACTTAGGACATATTCATTTCAATCTCCCACTTGTACTAAAGCCAATCACTCTGGTATCTAATACTCATCTTGTCTTTATGACGATCAAAGTGACTTTCATAAAGTAGCTTTGTGAGTGGGTCTGCTATGTTGTTATGTGTTTCAACTCTAATTCAATACAACACAAGAAATGTTACCGCGCTCCCACTAACCCTTTTGTAGAGGCATGGTTTATCTACGTTTTTGATAAAATCAAACTCTTTGATTGTCTCATCAAAATGGATATTCCATCTACGAGAAGCTTGCTTTAAACCACATATGGTTCGCAGCAGCTTACACACTAGGTTTTCATTTCCCTCGGAAAGAAAACCATCTGGCTATATGCCAGATCTCATAGTCGTAGTAAGCAGCAATCGCAAGCAAAATCCGAACTGATTTTAACAGGGCTACAGGTAAAAGGTTTCATCAAAGTCAATCCATTGACTTTGTTTGAATCCTTTTGCCACAAGCCTGGCCTTATAGGTCTCCACCTGGCCATCTGCTCCAATCATTCTTTCGTATACCGTATACATAGATTCTTTTTCGGATTTCATGGCACTATGCCATTTCTCTGAGTCAACACTACTCATAGCCTCATTATAGGTCACAGGGTCGTCATCATCAATGATCGACAACTCATTGTCATTCTTAATGACAAGGCCATATTACCTCTCAGGTTGGCGAGACACTCTCCCTGTTCTATGAATGGGCTGTTCCACAAAAGGTTGTTCAGTCAGAACATGTGTTTTCACTGGATCCGTAGTAGTTTGTGCTTCTTGAACTTCATCAAGTTCAATTTTGCTCCCACTGTTTCCTTCAAGGATAAACTCCTTTTCCAAGAAGGTAGCATGTCTGGAGACAAACACCCGATGATCGGTGTAAAAGTAATACCCTAAAGTCTCTTTAGGATATCCCACCAAACTACATTTTACGAATCGATATTCCAGCTTATCTGGGTCAACTTACTTGATATAAGCTGGACATCCCTAAATCTTAACGTGTTTAAGACTCGGTTTCCTTTCTTTCCATATCTCATACGGAGTTTGAGGAACAGATTTGGAAGGCACCTTATTCAGTAAATATGCTGAGGTTTCCAATGCATAACCCCATAGGAATACTGGAAGATTTGCATAGCTCATTATGGACCGAACTATGTCTAACAAAGTTTGATTTCTCCTTTCAGATACCAATCTGGAGGAGTCCACTGGGAGACTATACCATTTACTTTGAGATAATCTAGAAACACTCCATTAAAGTATTCACCACCTCGATCTAATCGAAGAATTATAATACTATGTTTGGTTTGTTTCTCCACTTCATACTTATACTCTTTGAACTTTTCAAAGGCTTCAGACTTGTGTTTCATCAAACACATATCCGAATCTAGATCTATCATCTATGAAAGTAATGAAGTATGAAAATCCACCCATGGCTTGCTTAGACATTGGTCCACATACATCTGTGTGTACCATTCCTAGCAAATTTGCAGTCCTCTCTCCATGTCTACTAAATGGAGACTGCAATGCCACTATAAAGTGAGATTTTCATCATCCCTTTTCTTTTATTAGTTTGTTCAATCTGAAGTAAATTATGTCACATTTATACAGACCATTATTTAAAGTACCACGTCCATAAAGAATATTATCTCTAAGAATAGAACATTCATTATTCTCAATAATAAATGAAAATCCAGCCAAGTCTAACATGGGAATAATATTCCTCACAATCGAGGGAACAAAATAACAATTATTTAAAACAATAGTCTTGCCCGTAGGCATATGTAAATGAAATGATTCTACATCTTCAGCAGCAACTCTTGCTCCATTTCCCATCAGTAGAATCACCTCATCTTCCTCAAGAGTCCTACTTCTCCTTGGTCCCTGCAACAAATTGCAGATTTAAGAACCACAGGCGGTATCTAATACCCAAGTAGAAATTTAATTTAATGACATATTCACTTCTATCATGAACATACCTGAATCAGAAGCGATAGTCTCACTACCCTTCTTCTTCTTCAATTCTGCAAGGTAAACCTTGCAGTTCCTCTTCCAGTGCCCCACCTTGTTACAGTGAAAGCAAACAACTTTGCTCTTGGGGTCTTCAGCTTTTGGTGGAACCGGCTTTTCTTCACCTACTTTCTTCTTCTTGGAAGGGTTCCTCTTCCTTTACTTAGGATTGGAACCTTCACCAATTAGAAGAACAGAACTCTTCTTAGGGGAAAAATTCGATTCCGCAGTCTTCAACATGTTGTGGAGTTCAGGCAGGCTGACATCCAACTTATTCATGTGAAAGTTCACAACAAACTGCGAGAACGAACTCGAAAGCGATTGCAAGACCAAGTCTTGGCTCAGCTCCCCATCCATAGCAAAACCAAGTTGTCCAAGACGTTCAATCAAATTGATCATCTTAAGTACATGGTCATTCACAGATGATCCCTCAGACATCCTACAACCGAACAGCTCCTTCGATATCTCATATCGAGTTGTCCTCCCCGCCACATCATACAACTCTTGTAGATGCATTAGGATAGTGTGAGCATCCATATGCTCATGTTGCTTCTGTAGCTCAATGTTCATGGAAGCTAGCATGATGCATTGAGCAACATTTGCATCATCTATCCACTTACGATACACAACATGTTCATCATTATGTGCATCACTAGCAGGTTCAGTAGGCTTAGGTGAGTCAATCACGTATTCTAGCTTCTCAATCCTGAGAACAATTCTCAAGTTTCGAAGCCAGTCAGCATAACTAGGACCAGTCAATTTGTGAGCATCCAGTATGCTCCTGAGTGATAGTGCAGAAGACATAACGTACAAAGTAAATCTGTAAATGATAAACACATAACAACACTTAGCAAATAATCGATTTCATTTTAAAACACTATATGAATCGGGTCTTTATTCATAAGTGGCTCCCACTAGTTTATATAATTTATTCAACCCCCTACGTGAAAAATTAAGCATTCATAATGCTAGTGGGAATAGGGATCCTACATTCCATTACACAACCTCGGCTGTGGCACGAACCGCCATGTAATGTTCAATAGGCAGACAACTCTTGTCAATTACATCTTATGTTATTCCCTAATCAAACTTTAGCCTCTTGAATAATTGAGTCTCGGCTGTGGCACGACAAACTCAATATTCTAAGTCAAGTCTAACCCAACATTCCGTACAGTTGAATCAGTCCCCAAAGGCCCACGGCTGTGGCACGTACCGACCTTTAGATTCTTATTAAATGTACACATCTCTATGTAATAGACAAGTATTTCTTATTTCGAAATCAAAGCCCTCGGCTGTAGCACGAACCGACAATGATTCAAAAATAAGAACTACTTTCTATCATGTTGGAAGGCTATGACCGACACAAGCCCGTTGTATCATTGGCCAATTACTACCTGATATTATTTAGTTTTAGAGGGATTATATTACGTTACAATCATAATCATATTATAAAGAGATTCTTCCTTTTAAATTAAATATTTCAAATCAATAATCAATAATCAGATGATTCCCAGATCGGGTGGAGCATTGTCAAGAGGCGTCACTTAATAACCCTTTCTTACAGATAGAAATCTGTTGTTGACAGAATCATCCTTTCTCTCATATCGAAAATTCATATTCAATTACATGTTTCACAAACACAAGAATCTCATGATTGTATTCATAATATTGTTATTAAGGTTATGAAATAATTTCACTATACTATGTTGTCTAATAAACGCCTTATGTTCATTTAAGTTCACCTAAATCTATCATCGCATGATAAACTAAGCATATATCACATATATAAACATGAATAAACATCAAGGTAGGCATGTTACATCATCTAGCATATTAGTCTAAGCATTATACATCTCTATGTATAACATGAAGCATTTAAAAGCAATTAAAAACAGTTAAAAACAGCTTTAAAATACTTTCGGAAATATAAACAGTTCAAAACTTTTATATAAACTAAAATTGATCACTCCATTAGATCCGTCTCGGAAAAACGAATCCAACGATATATTGCACGCCTAAAACGGAGTTACGAAACTCCCAGAAAATCAATTTTAATGTGGACAGTCGGGCTGTAACGCATTACAGGAACGCGTTACAAGCCCTGTAACGCATTCCTGTGATGCGTTACAACCCTTTTAACCAATTAAAAGGTGTAACGCATTCCGTTAATGCGCCACAGGGTGTAACACATTCCCGGAATGCGCGACACCCTTTTTTTTTCTTTCCTGCAGCAGCCGCCGTCTTTTCCTCGGAAAACGAGCCTGACATCTGTGTACCTTTCTTCTTTCACGCAGCAGCAATCAAACAGCAACAGACGCAGTACAGATATATATACATACTTACAATCAATTTATATATATATGATTTATTTAATTACGAATTTAATTGTAAGAACTTCAAAAATTCATAATAAAAAATCTATACATCCTAAAATTATGAAAAAAATACCCAGATGATCTACAACACTTGTAGAACCCAGATCAACATTCAAAATTATTCTGAGAAACGATTTCTCATCAGACAAAATTAATCCATGATATAACTTGTAAAAATCATAATTAATTCATACAAGCACATAAAATTCTGAAATTTTTACCACAGATCTATATGCATACAACCTATGCTCTGATACCAATGTTGGATTTTAATCGCAGCGGGGGCATGGTAAAACACTTTTACACATATAAAATCCAAATAAAAGCATATAAATCGTGGTAAAAACGAGGGGATCGATTACTAACCTTTAATATGCGATCCAAAAGCAACGTTCGGAGATCCTTAGCAGCTGCTCCTCAAACGTGAAGCACTCCACTGGTATCCACCAAGAAAACGACGTTAAGGAGGAGGAGGAGGTGGAGAGAATTTGGTTTTCTAAAACTTTGGGTTTTTGGGTTCGAATAAAAATAGGGTCTATAATAGTATATTTATAGGCAAAATTTTCAGCTGAAATTTTCCCATAAATATTATTATTATTATCCCATTTATTATTCTCATTAATAATTAAAACACCTTTTAATTATTAATCCTTTTTCTAAACACTTTAGAAATAATTCTCTCTCTTGATTTAATTTCCAAAAATTAAATCCTTAATTAATAATATTAAGAACTTTTCTTAATTAATTTATAATCAATTAAATCTCATTTAATCAATTATTAAATTTTCAAATTAATTATTTATTTCATAAATAAATAATTATTAGCCATTATTAATTAATTCCTCCACCATAAAATCATTCTCTTTTTATGGTGTGACCCTGTAGGTTCAATATTAAGCCGGTAGTAGAAATAAATAATAATAAAACTATTTTATCATTATTTATATAAATTCTCTAATTTATTAAATATGATTAATTAATTAATCACATTTATTCTACATCGTGAGGGATACTTCTCAGCATATCGCGACTATCCGGATAATATGAATTCACTGCTTAGAATACCAAGAACCTATTCAGTGAATAGTTACCATACAATAAACTCCTTCTACCCTACAATGTCTCGATTAAATACAAGGCATGGATCTCGTGTCAAGCCTATCTAATTTAATCACTTGCTTACCATTTACTATGCGTAGTTCTATGCAAATTAGAAACTACTTTCTAACTTCATTCACTCTGGCCAGAGATTCCTGAACTAGCATAAGTGGATCAGCCTTGAACATTCGCTTCCTTCACTGGAAGGGGTAGATCCTTTATTGATCATACACTATCTTCGTGTACAAATTCCTATACCCAGTAGAGCCCTAATAATTGTCCCTGGAGACTAAAAACTAAACCAAAGCATAGTTCAGTGTACACAAGATGACTATGATGACCTCAAGTCTAAGGATACTTGTACAACTATCACTATATGAACAACTGCTGACACGTGAGTGAACTCCATCAGTTGTTCAGCTGTGCGAGTCATGTTTAGTGAACTTATTCTATAATAAGCACCTACATACTAGCTATAGTGTCACCACACAAATGTCTATGAGAACAGACATCCTTCATAATGAAGCAAGCATAGTATGTACCGATCTTTGCGGATTATTAATTACCAGTTAGTAATCCTATGATCAGGAACTATTTAAGTTTAGAGTTATCATCTTTTAGGTCTCACTATTATGATCTCATCATAATCCATAAAAAGCTTTACTCTAAACTATGGTATATCTTATTTAAACACTTAAATAGATAGAGCCCGTAATAAAAACAAAACAAGTCTTTTATTAATATCAATGGAATCAAAACAGATTACATAAAAGGTTATTCCTAAATCCTAATACCTGATTGGACTTAGGACATATTCATTTCAAATTCTTCATGTACTACTGAAGGCTTGGATGTCTGAGTTGAAGTTGTAGACATTTTGGGAATGTAGTCTTCCATTTCCTCATCACTAAAGTCCAATTTTCTCTTTGAATGAAGCTTGTATCTGAATCTTCTTTCTATTCAGGTTCCTGTTGCATTTTCTGATCTTGAAATTCAACAATCACAGATGGTTGTGCAGAAATTTCAGTTGTAATCTTCACAGCTTGAAGTTTGGCTAAGATAGCAGCTTGCTCCTTCTTTTGTTTGAGCTTCTTAGCATCAAAGGCAGCTTGCTTCTTTTCTTGCCTGATTTTTTCCTTCTTTTCCTTTTTAGCTTCTACAAACTGAGGGTGTCCAGCCACCACACAGATTTCCTTACCATTTCTATAAATCTTGGCAATCCTTCTTTTAAGTGCTGAATCAGCTGGATCTTTGAAGAATGCAATTGACCTAGCCAATAGCTTCTTCTCATCTGGCCTTGGTGACTCATACACAACATCCATAGGATTTTTGTCTAAGAATTTTGAGTAGTTTCTTTTAGGCTTCAGGACCAGATTTGCCTTTGGAGATTTTATGCAAGAAGTTTGGCTTTTTTCCAGATAACTTAAACTCATCTCATCTACATAAATCTACTTGACTTGAGAGTGATGATTAAATATTTTATCTGGATTCTGAATTAGTCCAAATTTCTATTGAATTTCTTCATCTATTCTTTTCCACTTATCATCTAATTCCTTTTCAACACCTTTGACATTAATCTTTTACAACATATCATTTGACTCCAGTTTTGTTGCTGCTAGATTGATGAGATCAATGCTGTCGACAACTGGTGGCTTAGAGAAAGCAATTGCTGGCATAATTACTTTGCTGACTTGAATGTTGAGATGTTTCTCACCCTCACTTGATGTAACACCCCCAGATCCAGGGTCGGGAATCCGAGTCGTCACGGTCTTTCTTTCCATAAATATCACTTAACTCAATTAAAAATAAGTAACCTCATGTTGTGACCCCACATTAACGCACACCACAACACGTTATAGTCTCAGAGATGAAATTGAAATAAGTACAAGTCCTTGAATCCACAAATTAAAAGTTATTACAACCCAAAATGATTACTTAATAAGTTTACAGTTAATTTCCATTATCTGCCACAAGGTATAATTATACATAATTGATTCCCAAAAGTAGAATGCCTGATCTACGGATAGATCTACCTCTGCAGCTATAGCAGCTATGATATCAACGGGAAGACGCGGGATGCTTCCCACGCTCTTGCGCCGGGTTTGCTTGAGTCTGACCATCTTTCCTAACTATTGTTGTGTGATGAAGAAATGAAGCAAGAGTGAGCATTACAGCTCGCAAGATAATATATAGTTTAATCAATAATGCAAGTATCTAAATGGATAACTTACTGGAAATTCTTATCAAGTGTAAGATAATTAATTACTGGATATAAGCTTAAAGGGAGATGAAGTTACCAAATACTTCACTATACTTATATCATTTTAGAAAACTACTTGAACTACCACTGTTCAAAGTATAATAAGTTTTCAAAGTTCGTCACATAGATGAGATTAAAAGATAAGACTTGAGTGGATTCAATCTTTGAAATATCATTTAAAAGAATGAAGTTACGAGATACTTCATTAAGTCCCGATATATATACCTATATATATATCCCTCATACATTCCCTGAAAACCTCTGTTATGAAAAGTATAAATAGAGTTGTAATATCCAATGAATTTGGAACGAAGAAAATTTTGGCATAAACCCGATATCTTGCTGATCAGGCAAATATACTAATAAGTAACCTTTTCTACTGTAGAAGGATGAATTCCTCGCCGGTCATCACCCTGGCTGTATTAGGACCTCGCGCTAGACCGTTACCCGGCCACTCACGCGTGGATGGACTGTCACCCAGCCTCTTACACCATCATAGACTGTACCCCGGCCTGTCGCTTATTCCGACTCAATCAGATGGACTTACTTCCCGAACATTGGGCAAGTAATCAAATTGTTTTCTCAAAACAGCAACCTCGTTGCGAATATAAAATACAGCATAGAGCCAGATCTCCTAGATTTTTGAGCGAGTATTCAAGTCCCCTTCGAAAGGAAGATCTTAAATTTGAAAATGAGTTTTGGGATCCGCTCTAACTTTAAAAATCATTTTGAAGACTCGAAAACATTTTTGAGAAAGTTTGGAGTAATGCTGATTTAATAAAATAAATCAGTCCCAATATGTTGGAAAATATCTGAATATTATTATTTAAATAATATTCCCATAAAGGATAATCTTTATAAAAATAATTGAAGTAGAAGTTTTAAAACTCATACTTGAAATGAATAATAAATAACAAAAGATATACTTATACGAAAGTATGACCTTTATTTGAATAATCGAAAATAAGTTTGATTATTATTCAAAACTATCGGATATACCTTATATGATTAATAGTTATAGAAAACTATATATATATATATAAATATATGTATATTATACTCGGGAACATCGACTCCTGGTTTAAAAAAATGTTCACCTTTGGGTTACTTTATACTAAAGGTATAAGCAACTACAGCTTATCTCTAGCATAGGTATTATGCAGTTTATAAGCAATTGAATTGATAATAGAATATCAAGATTACAAAACAGGCATGCATATAAATGTCATAT
Source organism: Apium graveolens (assembly GCF_009905375.1). NCBI lineage: Eukaryota > Viridiplantae > Streptophyta > Magnoliopsida > Apiales > Apiaceae > Apium > Apium graveolens. The sequence continues at coordinate 101,427,923 of NC_133648.1, forward strand.
CACATGCTCCAATATATCGCAAGACTTTTCTAATAATAACCATGCACTTCTGTTAAGATAATGCATCAATATATCACATCACAACAACAGTATAACGGGTAGAAAACTTGCCTGAGTGACTAGGGGTGTTAAAAGGCCTGGGGCGAGTCTGGTAACCTATAAACAACATATAATTTGGAATTAAACCACGGTCGCTTAAGAAACTATTCTTTAACCAATTAGACCCTAACGTTCGCTTTTGCGTTTAACGATACACATAAGTCACTCGAGTACCCTCGGCTCCACCATTTTTAGTAAATTAACCGTTATGAATTTTAAGGCGACTCTTTCGCGAATACTCTACCAACTGACCTACTAACCTTACATAATTGTTTCATACTCCAAATAGTCATTTAAGAACCTTAACCAAGGTTTCAAAGTAAGACGAGGGGTAAAGGTACGTTCGCGAAATATCGTTACTTATAACGGTCGTTTCTCCTAAACCGTACATCGGATTCAAGCGAACCACATATCAAAACGAAGCTTACCACACAATCTAGCTAAACATGGCAAAGTCACAGATTCAACAGTTAGCTCTCTATCCCGAACACTAAGAACAAGCAGTTGTATGAAAATGGGCATTACGACGGCTATGTTTACGCGATTACCAAGTTTTAAACCACTCCAAACAACCACAATTCAACTCACAACCAACAATACAACCAACCCTCATCCAAACCTTACTACATCAGTTCCAAACCTCAAGATTTTCCAATTCAATCATCCACAAACATGAAATACTCACTATACTAAGTTTTATTAACTATAAACAAGGTTCCATCATTCAAATCACTACAAATCCAACCAAAACTTTAAATACACAAGCATCATGCTTCTCATTTACTATAACAATCAAAACCATTCCTAATACTCAAAAGGAAAGCTAGGGTATGGAGGTGTTATACCTTCCTTGGAGTGATTAAAGTAGCTAGGAAGCCTTAAGAAGCCTTGAGATAGCCTAGAAATGCATGGATCTTAAAGGAAAAACAAAGAAAACAAAGTTAGTAACTTGAAAACACTGTTCATCATCTTCTTCCTTGATTTATTAGAAGAGATTCATGAAGAATTGGAAGCTTAAACTCCTAGGATATGCTTATCTAATTATCAAGAAGCTAAGGGATTTACCTTGGATTTGTTTATGAAGTGAAGCTTGCATTCTTGAAAATTTTCTTCCTTGGGATGAAGAAAGCCGAGAGCAATGGAGGGGGAGAGTGTTTTTTCTTTTCTAATTGTGTTTGTGGTGGAAAATGGGAGTTGGGTGAGATATTTGGGTGGTTAATTGGTTGATTAAAGTGAGTGAAGTATGATTAAGCATGACATTACCTTGGTGACTGCATCATTTACCACTTGTCATTACTTGGTGGTGGAAGCATCCTTTATGATAATCCTTGCTTAATTGCTTGATCATTATCCTTAATCCTTGCACTAATCTCTCTTGCATTACTAGTCATTTAATTATTTTACGGCTCGTTTATCGTTTGAGGGATCATATCCAGAATCCTATTACTTAGGTTCCCCTAAACCTTTCTAAATATTTTATATTACTTTTTTGATCCTCTTTTATAATCCTTGAATTTAAATTCTTTTAATCATGTTACCTTATACTCAATTCTTTCGGTATCTGGTAGATTTTCGGGAAAAATCAAAGTGTTCGAATTTGTATTCTGACGATCTTTACATACACTTATATACCGTATAGAGTACTGATAAGATCTCAGAATACCAATAAAAGATCTCGTACATAGTGTGGCATGAAAAATTTTCTTAATCAACATAATCAGCAAAATCACTATTCATAAGGGTTACAAAAAGTCCAAAATTTTTGGGGTTATTACAGTCTCCCTTCCTTAGAAGGATTCCGTCCCGGAATCAGATAGAAAACAAATGGGGGTACTTTTCTAGCATTGCGCTCTCTAGTTCCCAAGTTGACTCCTCCACATTATGATTTTGCCATAAAACTCTGACCAGCTTGATAACCTTGTTGCGAAGCACTTGCTCCTTTTTCCCAATAATCTTCATTGGTTTCTCTATGTAAGTCAGGTCTGGTTGCATGTCCACATGCTCGTTTCCACTATGTGCCTGGCATCCTGATGATACTTCCTTAGCATTGACACATGGAACACATTATGAACTTGTTGTAGGTTCGGGAGTAAGGCTAGCTCGTAAGTTAACTTCCCAATCCGTCTTAGTATCTCAAAAGGTCCAATGTATCTTGGGCTTAGTTTCCCTTTCTTTCAGAACCTCATCATTCCTTTCCAAGGGGATACCTTTAGCAGTACTAAGTCCCCTACTTCATACTCCTTGTCCTTTCGGGCTAAGTCTGCATACCTCTTCTGTCGGTCTTGGGCTGCTACAAGCCATCCTCTAATGAGATCCACTATGTCTTTGATCCTTTGGACCACTTTCGGTCCGAGCATCTTTCGCTCTCCCACTTCATCCCAGTATAAGGGAGATCGACACCTTCTTCCGTTCAGGGCCTCGTAAGGAGGCATTCCGATGCTGGCATGAAAGCTATTGTCATAAGAAAACTCGATCAACGGTAAGTAATCATCCCAACTTCTTTTAAAGTCTATTACACAGACTCTCAACATATCCTCTAGTGTCTGGATGGTCCTTTCACTTTGCCCGTCCGTTTGGGGATGGTAAGCGGTACTCATGTTTAATTTGGTTCCCGCACATTCTTGAAAGCTCCTCCAAAATCTGGAGTTGAATCCGGGGTCTCGGTCTGAGACAATGGACGCTAGGACTCCATGTCGCGTCACTATTTCCTTAAGGTAAATGTCCACCAATCTATCGACTGTGTATCTCTCATTGATTGGAATGAAGTGAGCTGACGTTGTCAGTCAGTCTATAATTACCCATCTGGCATCATGGTTGACTTTCATCCTTGGTAAGCCTACAACAAAATCCATAGCTATCTGTTCCCATTTCCATTCGGGAATCTCCAGGGGTCGTAAAAGTCCACTGGGTCTCTGGTGCTCCGCTTTTACTCTTTGGCAAGTCAAATACTTGCTTACCCATTCTGCTACGTCCCTCTTCATGTTGGACCACCAGTAATATTCCTTTAAATCCCTATACATCTTGGTGCTCCCTGGGTGAATGGAATACCTTGGACTATGGCTTTCATCCAAAATCTCGTGTTTAAGCTCTTGAACATTCGGAACCCAAATCATGTAGGAATACCTCATTATCCCCTTATCATCTCTCTCAGTATGGATCTCTTCTCCAGTCATTGACTCTCTGCCTTCATTCATTACTTTTTCTTGGCATAATCTAATCTTTTCCAATAACTCTGGCTGCATCGCGATCTCAAACAGCTTTTCAGTTCTGGCTCCGGTTACCTTTACTTCTATTTCCATTTTCTCGAAATCCCTTATCAGTTCCTCCGCAGTAATTATCATTTTGAGTCTTTCCTTCCTACTAAGGGCGTCAGCCACCACATTGGCTTTCCCTAGATGATAGAGAATCTCACAATCATAGTCCTTGATTAGCTCTAACCATCTCCTTTGGCGAATGTTGAGCTCTTTCTGCGTAAATATGTACTTGAGGCTCTTATGGTCTGTGAAAATCTCGCACTTCTCTTCATACAAATACTGCCTCCAAATTTTTAAGGCAAAAACTATTGCCGCGAGCTCAAGGTCATGAGTAGGATATCTAATCTCGTATTCCCTCAGTTGTCTCGACGCATACGCAATCACCTTATCATGTTGCATAAGCACACACCCTAATCCTTTGTGCGACGCGTCACTATATATCACAAAATCTCCTTTTCCGTCTGGCAACGCCAACACCGGGGCCGTTACCAACCTTTTCTTCAATTCTTGAAAACTGTTCTCGTATTTTTCTTTCCATTCAAACTTCTTTATCTTACGAGTAAGTCGTGTTAAAGGGGCTGCGATCTTCGCAAAATCCTATACAAATCTACGATAGTAGGCGAACAATCCTATGAAACTCCTTACCTCAGTGGGTGTGGTTGGCCTTTCCCAATTTGAGACCGCCTCTATCTTGGACGGGTCGACCAATACTCCTTCCTTATTGATCACATGTCCTAAAAACTGTACTTCATTCCGCCATAATTCACACTTCGAGAATTTGGCAAACAACTGTTCTTCTCTGAGTATTCCTAGAGCTATCCTCAAATGCTCTGCATGTTCTGCCTCGATCCTTGAGTAGATTAAAATATCATCTATAAAAACTATCACACACTTGTCCAAGTACTTCTTGAATACTCTGTTCATTAAATCCATGAAAGCCGCTGGGGCGTTGGTCAATCCAAAGGACATTACCAAGAACTCATAGTGCCCATACCTGGTATGGAACGCAGTCTTTGGAATATCTTCGGGTTTAATCTTTAGTTGGTGATATCCAGTTCTCAGGTCAATCTTGGAAAAGTAGACATCATACTTTAGCTGGTCGAACAGATCATCTATTCTGGGTAACGGGTACCTGTTCTTTATGGTTAGCTTGTTCAACTCTCGGTAGTCGATGCACAGCCTCATGCTCCCATCTTTCTTCTTAATAAATAATACTTGTGCTCCTCACGGAGACACACTGGGTCTTATCATACCCTTATCCAAAAGTTCTTGTAATTGGGTAGCCAATTCCTTTATTTCTAATGGGGCTAACCGGTATGATGCCTTTGAAAATGGTGTCGTCCCTAGGGTTAACTCAATAGCAAATTCAATCACTCTATCAGGCGGTAGTCCCGGAAGGTCTTGTAAGAATACATCTTTAAATTCGTTGACTACCGGAATGTCTTGCAAGTTGGGCACCTCCTTCTGTGTATCCACCACATAGGCTAGGTAAGCCTCATTTCCTTTTCGTAACATCTAATTGGCCTGGGCCATGGTCAAAAATTTATGCGTCTGCCTCTTCCCCCTAAATATGACTCCTTTCTTCCCTGGGATATTCAACTTAACTTTCTTCCCCTTACAGTCTATCTGGGCATCATTGCTAGATAGCCAGTCCATTCCCAAAATTACATCAAATTCCCCTAATTTAAAAGGAATCAGATCAACACTAAAAGATTGTTCCCTTATTCCTAACTCACAGGCGGGGTGAAATTGGTTAACAGGAATAACTTCATGGTTGGCTATTTCTACTTGTAAGGGTTCTATCAATGGTTCAACCTTAAGTCTTAATTTATGTGCAAAGTCCCTCGATATAAAAGATTTAGTTGCTCCCGAATCAAATAAAATATTTGCACTAACTGAATTTAAAGAAAGGGTACCTGCTATCACACCTGAGTCTTTCATAGCATCTTGAACTGTCATGTTGAAAGTCCTCGCAGTAGGTGGGTTATTAGAAGCAGCCCTGCTTGCTCCTGAGGCTGCTGGTTTGTTCCCTGGGCATTCCCTCCTCATGTGGTATGGTCTTCCATACTGATAATAGATGGTGGTCGGGCTGACACTAGGGGGTTGCGAAGTACACTTGTTAGAATAGTGACCCTCTCGACCACACTTAAAGCAGGTTACTGGCTTCCCTTTACACTCTCCTGAATGCATCCTTCCACAAGTGTTACAGGCTGGCAATGGGGGTCGAGACTGGTTGGAATAGGACATTCCTGACTTCTGGCCGCTCTGGCTCACATTCACACTTACGGGCCGCATAAATCCAGTACACCTTCCCGGTAGGGACACTGCTCCTCGATAAAATCTAGTTGGGAAGCTCCCTCCTGCGGAACCTCCGCCCATGCTCATACTTTTCCTCTTTATTCCTTTCTTCTCTCTTTCCTTTTGCATCTGTTCACTTCCGGCTTCTGCAATTGTTGCCTTTTGCACCAGAGTGGCATAATCTGTAAGCTCAAGGATTGCCACCCTATTCTGAATCCATGGTTTTAGTCCCTACTGAAACCTCCTAGCTTTCTTTTCCTCGGTGTTCACAAACTTTGGCAAAAACCTTGATAATTCAGTAAATTTTGCTTCGTACTCTGCTACAAATAAGTTATTCTGCTTTAGCTCCAAGAACTTGAGCTCCATCTGGTTCTCCATAAACCTCGGGAAATATTTTCCCAAAAACAACTGACTGAACCTCTCCCAAGTTATGATAGCATATGTCTCCATATTTTTCTTGGCCTCCCACCAGTAGTTGGCCTCTCCCTTCAGAAGGTAGGTCGCAAATACAGCCTTCTGTGTCTAATCGGTACTCAGAATCTCAAAGGATTTCTCCATTTACTTTAGCCATGCCCTTGCCTCAACTGGATCGGCTGATCCGTGGAACTCAAGGGGCTTAAGGGACTTGAAAGCCCTGAAAGATTTTGCCACAACATTATTATTTCCTTGAGGGGGTGTGTTGGGTTGACGTTCCAAGTTCTGCCTTAGTAGTTGCATGAACTGCCCCATGGGATCCATGCCTGGGTTTGGCACTTGTTGCTCAACCTTAGTTTCTCCTTCTTCAGCCTTTATCTCAAATCCTTCAACATCAAATGTTTCCTCCTCCTCTTCATACTGGGAGTCATCCTGTTCAACATAATCCGCATCTTCCTCTTCACTGTGTTCTTGATTTCTACCATCCTGGTTATGGTTTCTCTGATCCTCAAATCCAGGGTTTGCCCTAGTTCCAATCCTTCTTGGCGGCATGATACTGATAAATTTTGGAAAATTCAACGTTAGGTCACAATCATACATAAGATTGTGCCTTGCATAGTTTCTATAATGGGGAGAACGTATCTCGCAATTCTATTATATTATGACAGTTCTAAACACAAAAAGTGCAGTAATAGTAAAGATAACATCATTGATCTCGTCACTAAGGAACTGAACTGAAAGGAAACAAATATATACATAATGCGAGAAATACATAGTTCGATCTGGTCAAAAGTACAACAGTGCTACAGTCATCTTCCCGAAAGTGAAATACATGAGTCTATCTGTCTAGTCAGAGAAAGGGATACTATATACAAGTCAACTATCCCGGAAAATTGGCTCTTACTATGGCCTCGACTAACTAGACGACTAGACTACCACATCACTGGTCCTGAATCAATCACCAGAGCGGGTCAACTCCCACACTCTCTCCATCGCACGACGGAAAATATAATCAGCCTACCTCCCGGATATCCTGTCATGTCTGTCTCCCTGAAGTGATCGGAGTCTCGCACGGGCCATAAGCTCTATCCCAGTCAGCTCTCTCCTTAGAGATCGGGGTATGGTAGCTCTAGCCTCATGAGCTCGTGCACACCTACCAGCTCTCTCTGCATCTAACTCTCCCCTGACCTCATCCAGCCGGGCCTCAGCAACAGCCACTCGAGTCCTCAGAAAATCCTGAACATAGCCGTGAGCTAACAAAGACTGCCTATGGGCAGGGTCGAGAGGTGGTGAATCCAGAGCCGCTGGGGGTGCCTCCTCGGTCTGCCTAGGCTCGGGGGTATGGGTCTCAGAGCTGTCATTATAGGGGCTCTAAGATAGTGGTGGAGGGGTAGGAGCTCTAACCACGGGGAGTGAGGGTAGAGGAGTACCGGTATACTCCACTATAGCTCCGGCATGCTTCTCAGCTATTGGGACCTCATCAAGGCCCGGCTACCGACCCGAGGTGCCGAGTCATAAAGGGGCATTAAACGTAATTCTAGAAGGGCGTTACCATAAAAAACCGAGTCTGAAATAGCAATAACCTCTGTCTCTGACTCCTCAGAGGGGTCCTCCTCATCCATCTTATCATCCTCAGGCTCATCCTGATCCTCGGCATCTAGCAGTGCCTCATCATGCTCACGCTCGAACATCTCTGGGTCCTCTATCTCATGTGCCTACACATTAAACGAGCTAAGTTACTATCATGATACTTATAAAAATTTTCGGAAGGGTTTTAACTGTCAGCGCTACTTTAAGTAGTCTGACCATGAACTTGGCAAGAGTTCTTATTATCCTTGTGATTTTATTATTATATCGTCGCATCATCTCTGAGGTTTATAACGCTTAGCTCTGATACCATTTCTATAACACCCCCAGATCCGGGGACGGGGACCCGGGTCGTCACGATTTTTCTTTCCATAAATATCACTTAACTTAACTAAAAATAAATAACCTCATGCTGTGACCCCACACTAACGCACACCACAACACGTTATAGTCTCAAAGATGAAATTGAAATAAGTACAAGTCCTTGAATCCATAAATTAAAAGTTATTACAACCCAAAATGATTACTTAATAAGTTTACAATTAATTTCCATTATCTGCCACAAGTTATAATTATACATAATTGATTCCCAAAAGTAGAATGCATGATCTACGAATAGATCTACCTCTGCAGCTATAGCAGCTATGATATCAACAGGAAGACGCGAGACGCTTCCCACGCTCTTGCGCTGGGTCTGCTTGAGTCTGGCCATCTTTCCTAACTGTTGTTGTGTGATAAAGAAATGAAGCAAGAGTGAGCATTGCAGCTCACAAGATAATATATAGTTTAATCAATAATGCAAGTATCTAAATGGATAACTTACTAGAAATTCTTATCAAGTGTAAGATAATTAATTACTGTATATAAGCTTAAAGGGAGATGAAGTTACCAAATACTTCACTATACTTATATCATTTTAGAAAACTACTTGAACTACCACTATTCAAAGTATAATAAGTTTTCGAAGTTCGTCACATAGATGAGACTACAAGATAAGACTTGAGTGGATTCAATCTTTGAAATATCATTTGAAAGAATGAAGTTACGAGATACTTCACTAAGTCCCGATATATATATATATATATATATACCTATATATATCTCTCATACATTCCCTGAAAACCTCTGTCATGAAAAGTATAAATAGAGTTGTAATATGCAATGAATTTGGAACGAAGAAAATTTTGGCATAAACCCGATATGTTGCTAATCAGGCAAAGATACCAATAAGTAACCTATTCTACTGTAGATGGATGAATTCCACGCCGGACATCACCCTGGCCGCATTAGGACCTCGCGCTAGACCGTTACCTGGCCACTTACGCATGGATGGACTGTCACCCAGCCTCTTACACCATCATAGACTGCACCCCGGCCTGTCGCTTATTCCGACTCAATCAGATGGACTTACTTCCCGAACATTGGACAAGTAATCAAATTGTTTTCTCAAAACAGTAACCTCGTTGCGAATATAAAATACACCATAGAGCCGAATCTCCTAGATTTTTGAGCGAGTATTCAAGTCCCCTTCGAAAGGAAGATCTTAAATTTGAAAATGAGTTTTGGGATCTGCTCTAACTTTAAAAATCATTTTGAAGACTCGAAAACATTTTTGAGAAAGTTTGGAGTAATGCTGATTTAATAAAATAAATCAGTCCCAATATGTTGGAAAATATCTGAATATTATTATTTAAATAATATTCCCATAAAGGATAATCTTTTTTAAAATAATTGAAGTAGAAGTTTTAAAACTCATACTTGAAATGAATAATAAATAACAAAAGATATACTTATACGAAAGTATGACCTTTATTTGAATAATCGAAAATAAGTTTGATTATTATTCAAAACTATCGGATATACCTTATCCGATTAATAGTTATAGAAAACTATATATATATATATATAAATATATATATATATATATATATTATACTCGGGAACATCGACTCCCGGTTTAGAAAAATGTTCACCTTTGGGTCCTATACTAAGGTTATACGCAACTACTGCTTATCTCTAGCATAGGTATTATGCAGTTTATAAGCAATTGAAGTGATAATAGAATATCAAGATTACGAAACAGGCATGCATATAAATGTCATATCACATGCTCCAATATATCGCAAGACGTTGCTAATAATAACCATGCACTTATCTCATGATAATGCATAAATATATTACATCACAACAACAGTATAACAGGTAGAAAACTTGCCTGAGCGACTGGGGGTGGTAAAAGGCCTGGGGTGAGTCTGGTAACCTATAAACAACATATAAGTTGGAATTAAACCACGGTCGCTTAAGAGACTAGTCTTTAACCAATTAGACCCTAATGTTCGCTTTTGCGATTAACGATACACATAAGTCGCTCAAGTACCCTCGGCTCTACAATTTTTAATAAATTAACCGTTACGAATTTTAAGGTGACTCTTTCGGGAATACTCTACCAATTAACCTAATAACCTTACATAATTGTTTCATACTCCAAATAGTCATTTAAGGACCTTAACCAAGGTTTCAAAGTAAGGTGAGGGGTTAAGGTACGTTCGCGAAACGCCGTTATTTAAAACGGTCATTTCTCCTAAACCGTACATTGGATTCAAGCGAACCATAGATCAAAACGAAGCTTACGACACAATCTAGCTAAACATGGCAACCCGATTCATAACTAGAAAGTTTCTCAGGTCACAGATTCAAAAGTTAGCTCTCTGTCCCGAACACTAAGAACAAGCAGTTGTATGAAAACGGGCATTACGACGGCTATGTTTACGCGATTACCAAGTTTTAAACCACTCCAAACAACCGCAATTCAACTCACAACCAACCCTCATCCAAACCTTACTACATCAGTCCCAAACCTCAAGATTTTCCAATTCAATCATCCACAAACATCAACTACTCACTATACTAAGTTTTATTAACTATAAACAAGGTTCCATCATCCAAATCACTACAAATCTAGCCCAAACTTTAAACACACAAGCATCAAGCTTCTCATTTACTATAACAATCAAAACCATTCCTAATACTCAAAAGGAAAGCTAGGGTATGGAGGTGTTATACCTTCCTTGGAGTGATTAGAGTAGCTAGGAAGCCTTAAGAAGCCTTGAGATAGCCTAGGAATGCTAGGATCTTAAAGAAAAAACAAAGAAAACAAAGTTAGTAACTTAAAAACACTATTCATCATCTTCTTCTTTGATTTATTGGAAGAGATTCATGAAGAATTGGAAGCTTAAACTCCTAGGATATGCTTATCTAATCATCAAGAAGCTAAGGGATTTACCTTGGATTTGTTTATGAAGTGAAGCTTGAATTCTTGAAAATTTTCTTCCTTGGGATGAAGAAAGCCGAGAGCAATGGAGGGGGAGATTGTTTTTTCTTTGCTAATTATGTTTTTGGTGGAAAATGGGAGTTGGGTGAGATATTTGGGTGGTTAATTGGTTGATTAAAGTGAGTGGAGTGTGATTAAGCATGACATCACCTTAGTGACTTCATCATTTGCCACTTGTCATTTCTTGGTGGTGGAAGCATCTTTTATGCTAATCCTTGCTTAATTGCTTGATCATTATCCTTAATCCTTGCACTAATCTCTCTTGCATTACTTGTCGTTTAATTGTTTTACGACTCATTTATCGTTTGAGGGATCATATTCGAAATCTTATTACTTGGGTTCCCCTAAACCTTTCTCAATATTTTATATTCATTTTTTGATCCTCTGTTATAATACTTGAATTTAAATCCTTTTAGTGATGTTACCTTATACTCAATTCTTTCGGTATCTGGTCGATTTTTGGGAAAAATCAAAGTGTTCGAATTTGGATTCTGACGATCTTTACATACACTCATATACCGTATAGAGTACTTATAAGTTCTCAGAATATCAATAAAAGATCTCTTACATAGTGTGGCATGAAAAAAATTTCTTAATCAGCAAAATCACTATTCATAAGGGTTACAAAAAGTCCAAAATTTTTGGCGTTATTACACTTGATGAACCTTTCTCCCCCTTTTCGTTATCATCAAGTTGTTGAGTGAAAGGTAGTTGAACAGCCACCAACTATTGGAGCAGAGCAGTCTGAATTTCCTGATTAGCAAGTATTTTATCCATTGACTTCTCCACATCATATAATCTATAGTCCATGGCCTCAACCTTTCTATTTAAATAAGCTTCTTTCCTCAATTTCTGGGCTATCTCAGTCATGGTGGTTCCAGGAAGTCTAGCATCCAACCTTGCTATGAGGTCCTGTTTGACCTCAGAAACTTCTTGCTTTATTTCATCCACACTTTGACTGTGTTGGAGAGCTTGAGTTTTGTGCAGCTATAGAGCTTCAAGATGTGCTATAAGTAACCTTTTTGTGCTTGCATTTGTGGATGCTTGAATGGTGGTTTGGGTGTCATGAATGAGCTTGACTAATGTGAATTAGAGATGTGAGTATGAACACTCTTTGGTTAGCATCCAGGAAGGAATGTCTGCATCTCTCCCTATGCTCATGCTGTCTTCGTCATCATCCCCCAAAAGAGTCTTCAGCCTGTTCAAAATCACTGCCAGTTGTCGATGGCATAGCAGTGATTGTATCCTTTGCTCTTTATAGAGAAGCAGTTGTATGCACTAGGTTAAGCATCTTTTCAGCCTCCTCATCGCCCTGTACAGCTAGAGTTTGATAAGTTGTAACAGGTTTAGTAAATGTCTCAGCATCCAGGGAGATAGAATCTATGACAACTTGATATTCTTGCTGAAATAGTCTCTCCCTTTCTGCATCACTGACATTCATTGACTCACTAGCAATAATGTGCACCCTTATCACTCATGTACCTGCATTTTTCTCATTATCTCTCTTTTGTTTCATCAAGGGCTTCCCTTGGCTTCCCACCCTCACACCCTCACCTTCACCATCTAAGGTGGGACTCCCCTCACTCACTTTTGCTAGACCTGAAGAAATGGTCTTCATTGGTTCACTCATTTTCTCTCCTTTTTCCTGGGAGCAACCAGCCTCTCACTCAATTCACTCCCTGCCCTCAGTCGTAATAGTGATTGTACTACTACTAAGTCATCTGCACTTGTGACAATTGTGGGAATTTGAAGTTATGTATAGACTCCCGACGGATGAGGAATATCCATCGACATAGTAATTTGGCTAGCCGACGGATGACTGCTGTTAGGCATATCCGTTGGGATACAGTCACTACTCGATGGATGAACAATATCCATCAGGATAAAAGAAATGAATGGTAGACTCTGTGCAGATTGATGAAAATTTGGGCACAAATGTCTCAATAGACTCAGAAAGAATTGGAAAGTGAGCCAACAAATCATCTAAAAGATGATGCTCACTTGCTTGGATTTTTGGCTTTTCCAATAGAGTTAAAGATGGAGAATTTGGAAGTGATGTATGAATCATGTCTACATCCAGGGAGTGTGTAGGTGAATTTGGTGTTTCAGTTGCTTCAATTATTAATGATTTTGGCTGTGACTCCACATTTATTGGAGCCACATCAATCTGACTTTAAGATGGTGCAGTGACTGGGTCTTTAGCACCAGTTTGCACTGTGTGTGTTCCCTGTGCATCCCCAAGGGTTTTAGATCTTTTCTTTCTTGCATAAGTCTGTGGTGAACTTGTGTCCCTAACCCTCTTGGCATGTGCTCCCGGTTGGGACCTTGTTTCAATAGTAACATCCTTTTGGGAGGATGAAACTAGAATTGAGCTGATATCCTTATTAACAGCCACAGTTTGTTGGGAAAGTGTGGTGTAGCTAGGCTTGGGTACACTAATCTCACCAGCCTTATCCTTAGGGTTTCTTTGACTTTCACCATGTCCCTCACCTAACTCACTCTCCTTCACACTCCCCTCTTTATGTTTGGTAGTTTTTGCAACTGATTTCTTTTGAACGAAACCAGAGGGGGCTTTCTTTTTTTGGGTTTTGAAGTTCTTGTTTTGGTAGCTTGGGTAGGCATCTGTTGGGTCATTGACATAGATGCCAAAGCTACATTTGAAGGCAAAGAAATATGTGAGGTTGGAAGAGTGGAGACAATGGTGCTTACCTCACTTACCTGAGGTCCCCCGTGATTAGAAAGTAGAAGAAGGGCACCTCTTTGTGGTGACTTGCTCTATTAAGATCTGCAATGACTACCCTTTCTTGAACCCAACAATTCAGTTTGTTGGTTGGGTTCTCAACAACAATGTTCTCAATAAGATGGTTAGCAAACATCATAAAGAATCTAGCATAATAGATACTTTTACCTCTATTATTAATTTCTCCTAACTTATAACCTAACTCAAACATGATCATGTCACTGAAGTTAAAGTATTTATCAGTAACTAGCATATAAAGCATGTTAAGCATGGCAATGTTAACAGAATCGAAATTGCTTATTTTACCAGAAAATACTTTGATTACCACATCACACAGATAGCTCCATTCCTTTCTAAGACCTAGCCTCCTAATCTCACTTAAATTACAAGTTGAAAGTGCATAGCCCATAGAATTTAACATGTTAACTATATCAGTATCTGTGTGTGGAACAGTAGAAGTGTTATCTGGAATTCCAAAGCATGCTTTGATAATGTCACTATTAATGCAAAACTGCTTACCTTTAAGAGTGAAACTTATGGTCTTATCAGACGAATTGTACACGGCAGTTGTCCATATCTGATTAGGTAGGTTTCAAAGGATAGTATACCTGATTAGGTAGGTTTGGATCTTCAAAACCAGGAGGCTGACTGACATAGACTTCTTCCCCCAAATCTCCATTTAGGAAAGCACTATTGACATCTATTTGATAGACCTTGAAATTGGTATGGGCTGTATAGGCTAAGAAGATTCTGATGGCTTCAAGTCTTGCAACATGAGCAAAGGTTTCATCAAAATCTATTCCTTCTTGTTGACAGTAGCCCTTAGCAACTAATCTAGCTTTGTTCCTGACTATTATGCCATTTTCATCCATCTTGTTTCCGAATACCCATTTGGTGTCTATTGGATTCTTTCCTTTAGGCTTGGGTACCAGCTTCCAAACATTGTTCCTTTCAAATTGGTTTAGCTCCTCCTGGATAGCTAAAATCCAATCAGGATCCAACAAAGCTTCTTCTACCTTCTTTGGTTCTTCCTTAGAAAGGAAGCTGCTATATAGACATTTTTCTTGGGTTGCTCTCTTGTTTGAACTCTAGAAGATGCATCACCAATTTTGAGCTCAAAAGGGTGATCTTTAGTCCATTTTCTTTGTTGAGGTAGATTAGCTCTTGATGAAGAGGCATCATTGTTGTCTTGATATGTGACTGAGTTTTGATTATGAGAAACTCCCCCTGAGTTTGTGAATCTTTGATTTGCGAAAGGAGAACTTTCTGTAGGTGATCTATTCTGACTTTCAGCATCTCTCATTGTTTCGATGGATGATGCACTTTGTATCTCGACGGATGAGGCTAAATGTCTCCCGACGGATGAGGAAGATTGTCTCCTGACGGATGAAGCATTTTGTAACTCGAAAGATGTTAAATTATGTGTTTCATTAGTTGTAGATTTTTCTGCATTATCCTTAGTCATTGTTTCTTGATCACTTTCATCATCACTATCATCACTAACCATCTCCACATTATCAAACTTGAGGCTTTCATGGAAATCTCCATCTTGCAGTCCTTCAATCTTTTTATCATCAAACACAACATGTACTGATTCCATAACAATGTTGGTTTTTAGATTGTAGACTCTATATGTTTTTCCCACAGCATATCCAACAAAAATTCCTTCATCTGCTTTATCATCAAACTTTCCATGTTGATCAGTTTGATTCCTTAAGATATAACATTTGCAGCCAGAGACATGAAGAAAATTTAGAGTTGGCTTCCTATTCTTGAACAATTGGTAGGGTGTCATGCAGTTTTCTTGATTTACCAAAGAGATATTTTGAGTGTAGCAGGCAGTATTCACAGCTTCAGCCCAAAAATATGTTGGTAACTTTGATTCTTTGAGCATTGTCTTTGCAGCTTCAATAAGAGATCTGTTCTTTCTTTCCACTACTCCATTTTTGTTGACTTGCCTTATGTGATTGATGATGATTTCACTAGCTTCATCTTTCGACTTTAGGAAATATGTCCAAGAGAACTTTGAGAAATCATCCACAATTACTTGGAAATTTCTTTTTCTTGAGATGGACAACACATTGACTGGTCCAAACAAATCCATGTGTAACAATTGCAAAGGTTCTTCCATTGTTGAATCTAGCTTTTTTCTGAATGATTCTTTGATCTGCTTTCCTTTCTGGCAGGCATCACACAATCCATCCTTAGTAAACTCCACTTGAGGAATACCTCTAACTAGCTCTTTCTTAACAAGTTCATTCATGGTCTTGAATTTTAGATGGGACAGCTTCTTGTGCCATAGCCAACTTTCATCTTGACTTGCTTTATTGAGAAGACAATGTACTGATTCTGTATTAGATGAGTTGAAATCAGCCAAGTACACATTTCCTTTTCTCACTCCAGTGAGAACCACTTTGTTGCTCTTTTTGTTTGTCATAACACAGGCTTCTGAATTGGAAGTAACTGAGTTGCCCTTATTACAAAGATGGCTGATACTCAACAAATTATGCTTGAGACCATCCACTAGGGCAACTTTTTCAATGATGATATTGCCTTTTGAAATCAAGCCATATCCCACAGTATAACCTTTGTTGTCATCTCCAAAAGTAATACTTGGGCCAGCTCTTTCCTTGAACTCAGTGAGCAGAGTAGAGTCTCCAGTCATGTGCCTTGAAAAACCACTATCTAGATACCAAATATTCTTATATTTCCCTGCACACATCAAAATCAAATCAAATTGATTTTGGTACCCAAGTTTCCTTGGGTCCTGCCGTGTTAGCTTTCTTCTTTCGTTTCTTAGGTTTGATCTCATTTGACTTGGGAATTTCTGATTCATCCTTAGTCATCTGAGCTGAACCTTTTAAAACCAGTCATTAAAATAGAATCATCATGCACATTTTGATTAACAGGAAAAGGCATGCTATTTACAAACATGTTATTCCAGTAAGGCATGCTAAATGGCATTTGAGGTATACTAAATGCAGCATAATAAGGATTAGGTGCAAATGACATATTAGCAAATTGTGCATTCATATTCTGAGCAGACATAGCATTCATAGGCATGGTAGTCATGTTGGAAAAAGAAGAGGGTGCAGACATAGAAGTAGACATGGCAAGTTTGTAATTAAAAAACAAATGATTAACACTATCACACTTAACACAGATTTTTCTTGGTGCATATTTATCAGGTATGTAGTTGTTATGTTTATTAATTCCTACTTTCCCATTTCTATTGTTTTTCTTTTTAGCTTCTGTTTTAACCTCAATCTTTTCTAATATGTCATTCAATTGCTTGATAGACAGATGACCAACATTAACTTTCTTTTCCTTCCTGACTTGACTTGATTCTCCTGGAATAAAGTTCTTAGAAATTGATCCATATTTCTCATTTAACTTAGCTAGCTTAGCTTTTCTAACTGGTTTACTCACAGCCGACGGATGTGGCTCCTTGTCACACGATAGATAATCTTTTTGATTATCCGACGGATGATTTATCATCCGTCGAGTTCATATCTGTAAGCAATCCTTCAACCAAATTGGACTCAAACTTCTCTTTACTCTTCTTCCAGGCTGCATCACAAAAGGACTCAATACCTTTAACTTTAGTGATTTGAGCATGGACATCTTTGGATGATTTCCATGCCTTAATCACTTCCTATTCTCGTTCAAGCTGCTTCTTTAAAATCTCTTCTTTCTTCAAGGACTCAGTTAATTCATCCTTGGCAATCTTGCACTCAATTCTCAATTTCTCAAATTCAATAAACTGAGACTCTAGCACATTATTCCTCTCACTTATAAATAAATTATTTTCTTTAATTTTAGCAATTTCCTTAGTGAGAGATTTAAGTGTAACACGCAGGTGATATAATTCTGTGGACATGTCATTTATTGCATCATTACACTCAGCTTTAGATAAATGTGCTAGGTTAGTGGTGATTACCTGATTGCTTGAAGAACTTGTTTCTGTTTTATAAGATTTGGCCACTAGGGCTAGATTGACATAGCTTGTTTCTTCATCTCTATCCAATCCATCTACAGCCCAACCATTCTCATGTGTGATGAAAGCCCTTTCCTTTTGTTTGAGCAACTCAAAGTATTTATGTTTATAATCAACAGGCTCAAACTTCTTTTTGCTGGAATCAGACTTTCTACATTCAATGGCAAAATGACCAGCCAAGCCACATTTGAATAATCTGAATTTTGACTTATCAACTATGTTTTTGTTTGACTTATCCGCTCCAAAATTCTTCTTAAATTTGTGCTTGGCAAATCTTCCAGATAAGAATGCTAGATGTTCATCAATATCATCCATATCATCTTAGCTCGAGTGATCTTCATTTTCAGCTACCAGCCCTTTACCCTTGCTTTTACAGACCTTTGATGTAGACTCGACAACTTCTACCTTCATCTCTGTAACGCCCCCAAATTCGGGGTCAGGAATATGGGTCGTCACGCCATCCTTCACTCATGTGTAACCTGTATTGATTCAATAATCCAATAGACCCCAATCTCATGCCAATACACACACACGAGTTATAGCCTTAGAAATGATGTACAAAATGTAATCTTCTTTTATCACACTCACATGTACTTTACAGGATCTTAAACAATTATTCGTAACCTCTACATGAAGTTACAATAATTACTACTAACATCTTGTACCTATCTGGATACTCTGGTCCACCTGAGACAAAGCTGTAAGGGATTCTCCCCATGATTTCAAGTGACTAAGTCCCATGTCGGCATACTGGTAATCTGTTGTGTTGTGTCTTTTAAAAGAAAACAAGAGTGAGCTATAATGCCCAGCATACTAATGTACCGTATGAAAATGACTGTAATGATAAACTTACGTAAAACATCTTATAAGATAATTACATTTTATTCGAACATAGTTTTCCTTGGTGATACACACCTTCTAATGAAAACAATCCTTTAGTGGATTTTAATATCCTGTGAATACCTTAAAGTAAACCCAACACCTAGGCTTGGGTTACGGTATTGCATCACAATTCCAATTGGAAGAATAGGGCACTCGTTGGAGCCACCGCATATGATGATCAGTCGTACTACGATAAAAGTAACTTTTTCTACTAGTAGATGGACGTCACCTTTGTATCCCGGTTATCACCCTGGCCGCATTCGGGCTATGTGTCCCATTTTGGGTATACACATACTTCACAAGTTCCTGAGTACATCGAGTACCTTTGCCTGCGGTACCTTTGATAGTCCATCTAGCACACATAGTACCAGAGTCTACCCCTCCCTTGTCCTTTTAAAAGAATTCTATCATATCTCGAGAACTCGAACCACATCGAAGTTCCCCAAGCATTTTGCTTGTTGATAGAAACAACTTATCTCATTAGGGTATATATATATATATATACGTACTTCCGAAATTTTCGGGGGAAGTACTAAGGATGTGAGTTGACCGTTGTCAACAGGTAATTAAATAAGGGGAGTTTCTCTTTGAAACTATATTCAAAATATTAAAATATGTCGAGATGACATTTTTCGACGATTCGAAATTATTCAGATGATTTTCCGAAAATCAGAAAGTATTTTACATCAGGTTTTATGATTTTTAAATCATAAATAATCCTTTAATAAATAATAAATAATTAAATATTAATCGGTAAATAATTAAACCTCGAATGAGTTTACTTGAAAAGAATATTTGAAATAATATTCCTCAACTAATTTATATTTAAGTAATATAATAATCTTTAATATTTAATCGAGTCTGAAATAAATATTCACCGGAGAATACTTCTCCCATAATAAATGAATAGGTAATAGATATTTATTATTCGAACGATAAAGTATAGTTGAGGGAATGCGATCTTTGAAAATCGTTTTAATAAAAGTTCGAGGTGTTTAGTATTTCGTAATTGGACGTTGAGTCCCTTGAAACGTAACTACTATGGACTTTAATCGTCCTATAAATATCACCGGAATGATTCCCGGGTTTTTATTTTATAAAACCAAAATTGACCGACTCTCGGTCTTACAATTTATACATTACGCTCTCCTATAACGCTAATATTCTTAAATAAAGCACCTCCGGAATACTTTCGGGTTTTCATCAATTTTTACTGACCGATCCTCGGTCTAAAATATATACACGCCACGTTACTCGCTAGCGTTAACGTTCTCAATTATAAACTCATTCAGGATACCTCCGGGTTTTTATAAGCTTACACCGACCGACTCTCGGTCTAAATATAACATTTCGAACTCAGTATGAACGTATACTAGAAATTATCAACAATTGAGTAATGTAATACATCTCAAACTTCGTAAAACAGTTTAAAGCAATCTCATGCATATATCACAGTTTTGTAAAACATTCACAACACAACAGTTCTTAAAAGGTAGGGTTTGAAAACTTGCCTGGGTATCTTGAGGTGGAGGATGCTCTAGGTTCTGCTCGGAAATCTATAATCATAAACACAAGTCATTTTGTTAGGTCCCGTTCTAATTTACGGCTACCCGCACTCATGCGCTAATCATTATGCACCCTCTCAACCTATATTATCCTTATTATTTCTTTAAGTCCTTATTCACATTATGGTCGCTTCCTTTTTCAAAGTATCTTAAGTCCATTTTCATTTCCGTCGTCGGCTCCGCTTATGGATTCTACGGTTTCTAATCGCGCGGTCTCGGCTCCGATATTTTTTATAAAATTGAAAAACCATTATTTTCACTTGAAATGTTTATGGCAGTTAGGAAACTCAATTTACTACTCTCTATAAAATGTTCATGATTTATGAACATTTTTAAGTCGATCCTTTATATTTTAAAAATTCGTAATTTGTAGCAGTTTTTGTCGCGTAAATTACTTTTAGTAAAATGACCATAAATTTTGATCCGTAAATCAGAATCAAGCGATTCAAGTGCCTAAACGATCCTTATAATATTTTCTATCATAATCAAGAGTTAGTTTTCAAGAAACTATAGTTTACATCTTCGGTACTTTCTGCAGAAACTTAAAGTTACGTTTTGTTCGTTTTAACGAGATTACAGTTAAGATCGGAGTTTCGTTTATGACTTAAATCATTATACTACCACCAATAATCAACACATCATCATCAACACACTAACTCCTCTCATGAACATCATGTTCTTGAGGTAACAACAATCAACCTTAAATCTACTTAGCTAAATATCAAGATTACCACAATACTCCCACCAAAACTATGTTTTCAACTACATACTAAAAGGATCTTGAACTTAAATCTTAAATAAAATTGGGTCAAAGATTTTTACCTTTCTTGAGAACTTGAGATGTGTTCTTGATGATGGTGAAGTCTTGGGAGTGCTTAGTATGGTTTTTGGAACCTAAAACAACCATCAAGATCAAGAAACCAAAGAAGAGTTACTATTCATACTATGCATTATCGACTTTCTTGATTTTATTTCACCCATAAAACCTTGATAAAAAGAGCTAAAAGATTTACCTTACCTTAGTTTAGTTGGTAGGAAGCTTGAGAATTAATGGGAGAATTTATCCATGGCTAGAGCTTGAAGTTTTGATTTCTTTGTTTAATGTGAAGGGCCGAATGGGAGAAAGTTTTTGTGGTTGCTTCTTGGTTGCTTCTTGGAAATAATGCAAGTGGTATCTTGTATTGATTTTATTCTTTAGTTTATATCCTAGGATTTGATTTATGTTGGCAAATCTTAGACAAAAACTAGCTAGCCTTTGGTAGATTACAAGCTAAGCCACTTGTTTAGCTCTCTAGCTCACTATTTGGTAGCCTTGGTTGATCATCCTACACCTTAGCTCACTATTTGATAAAGTAACCATGGTTACTTTCCTACCATGGTTATTTAGTTCGTTACGTTTATTTAATCGTTTACGCGTTCGCTCGGTCGCTTAAACATTTTCGTAGTACTTTCTTGTAAATGGTTCGCAACGTAATTCCTTTCATATTTATTCCTTATGTTTTGAATTATCATACTTGGATATAAATCCGTAGGGTTTTAAATTCGTAATTATATTGTGATTCCCATAATCCTCGATGATTCGTAAATATGGTCGTTTTTTCAAAGTTCGTTTTCTTCGAAAACTAATAGCGTTTACATACACTCATTTGGTACGTATAATCAAAATATCAACTTCGAATCTCATTTTCTCATGCACAACATAGCGTGGGTTAGAAGTTTTTTTCCCGTCTGTCAGGGTTACTATTCATTTAGCGTTTTACAAGTTTTCAAAAATTCAAGTTATTATATTACTATCCATAAAGGTCTGTTACCGATGTCAAAAATTTGGGTTCTTACAATCTCTTTCTCCTTTTCTAACTCAGCAACCAGTGCTATGGATTCTCCTTTCATCCTTCCTTTCTCCATCCTTTCATCTTGCTCTATTTCAAGCTCATAGGTTATCAGGATGCCATACAGTCTCTCCAAGGTGAACTCCTTGTAATCCTGTGAGTTTCTCAATGAGAGTGTCATTGGCTTTTACTCCTTTGTTTGATAGACTCTTCCATGCAACTTCAAAGCATTTAGTAGCTTTTTAAATCTACTAAAAATATCAGTGAGAGACTCACTTTCTTCGCAGTGGAAATGCTCATATTGCTGAATCAATAGCTACATCTTATTTTCCCTTACTTGCTCAGTACCATCACAAATAATCTGGATTGTGTCCCAAACCTCTTTGCTTGTTTTACAGTTAATGATGTTATCAAACATATCACCATCAACTCCATTGAACAATATATTCATGGCCTTCTTATCTTACCTGACTTGCTCAATATCAGGGTCTGACCATTCATGCCTAGGTTTTGGAACAGATGGCTCATTTCCAGTTGCATCTCTCATTGGTACATGAGGACCTCTCTCTATGCAGTCCACATAGGCCTCATCTTGAGAAGATGTAGGTACATCTTCACCTTCCAGTGGTGATAGTTGTCTTTGTCCAGAATTGAAATCTTCACTCCAACATCATTTTTGTTCATCTTGTTATTTGTTGTGATCTTTATACTCTTTGTTCTTCAAGAGCTTGCTCTGATACCAATTGTTATTCCCTAACAATACAACAAGAATTACAGAAGGGGGCTGAATGTAATTCTAGCTACTTTTTCAAATTTAAAGAAAGTTCTATCTTGATAAATATAACAGTGTTTGATTAGCAATGGTGCGGAATAAAAGAATGATAGAAATCAAAACACTAAGTAATAAAAATATAAGCTTTTAAAAATTTCTGGTGGATTTGAAAGTATCCACCAGATATATATATATATATATATATATATATATATATATATATATCAAATGAGAACCCTGTGAAGTTTTGAATAGCTCACAGCTGCTTACAAGTTTGAACAACTAAACTACAGAGAAATACTTACAGAATATAGCTTGATATGTTTTTCTGAGAATGTACTTGCTTAGTTAATTATTCTACTTGCTACACTTGGTTTATATATCACCAAGTTTACATGATAATAAGACAAGATAATAAAATAAAACATATCTAGTCTAACTCCATGCTCCTTCACTACTCTAATCCAGCAACTTTGAATATGTTCACAATTGCATGGAAATGATAATGCTTCTTTGTTTTCAATTTCCTGCTTAACAGGCTGCCACATTCCTTTTGCAAACACCCAACGCATGTGACTGTGTTATCACTGTCAACAACTATTTGAATTTGATCATCCGTCGGGTTTATGCTTGTCATCCGCCGAGAAGCTTTGTTGATCAACCGCTGGGAGTCTTTATGAACCATCCGTCAGGAGCCTTTTAGGTCACTTGACTCTATTTCATTTAGACAGAATTATAAGACATCTTAAATTTACAATTAGTCACCCTATTCTGTATATCCACTAGTAGTCAACTTTACTCATGTACTCCTACAGAATCTACACAATGTTGCTTGCAGAAATGTGCTACAATTCTTATTTGTTACATAAGATACTCACTCGATGGATGTCAGTTTGTCATCTGTCGGGACTATAAAGTTCATCCGTCGGGACTATATTTGATCATCCGTCGAGTGCTGCAAAATACACTAAGTTAAATCAACTAAGGTGTTTTGTTAACTTATCATCAAGTTCACAACATATTCCTAACAATCTCAGACTGAGATAATCATATAATATTTTATTTATTATATTATATACTTGTCGTAAAATTCTCAGATCTTACATCACATATTCACATTGATTCGAAAAACACTTTATATTTTTTCATTTATAGGTCATAAACGACCCCCTCTTGGTCTAATATCTCCTTCTTTTGTATAGAAAGGTTTGACATTTACTCTGCAACCACGTCACTATATTATATATTGATGTAGTTAAATGTTTTTATTGTCTTATGTGTTATAGGTTGTCGGAAAAGAATAAATCAAATATTTTGTGCCTCCGCTGTTAAAGAGAATCATCAAAATCAATCCTTTGACACTGCTATCACATAAGTTTTAATCAGAAGTCTTTATTTCAGCCCTGGATTTTATTTTTTATATATATTTTTTAATATAGACCGGACTCGACATCCTCTTGGTTCATGCTATGCTTCCTCTGCACCTAAAAGCTATACACTTTTCTTTAGACATTTATTTTTTGATATTTTGATTCGCTTATTATTTATTATGTGTTTATGTATGTATGTTTGTGTCACTCCAGATTGTGAGTACAAAAACACTCATTTTCCAAAGACGTACAATCGATGAATCAATATGTATTGAAGCAAAACCAAAATCGAAATGTTTTATCGTTATCTGATACTGGTTTATAATGTTTGTAATTTTTGTACTTAAACATTATTTTTCCAAAATTATATATAAGATCTGATATGATTTGAAAACAAAATATTTCCATTGATAAATATATTTTTAGGTTTTTAAGTAAAATATTTTTGTAAAATAATGTTAGGTATTCGCATCATAATGAGCTGTATCATGATGTAACTCGCAAATTGCAAATTTACAATTTCTGATAAACTTCATCATTAGTTTTTTCGTCGTTTTCAGTATGATATACATATAATGATCAGGTATATAACTAAATGCGGGTTATATACATATAATAATGTACATATGGAATGATGATACTTTTACAACTTCTTTTTATAGCATGTAAGATAATGGTGCTAATTAAGTTTTGAAGTTTGATGGAAGATTCTCCTTGAATCTCGATTAAATTTTTGTTAACTTTAAGACTTCTTTTTGTTATACTACACAAAATTTCTCTTTTTTCAAAATTCTGTTAAAACTAGGATGTTGTGATTAATACTCACGAAATTTAAAATATTTGAAACATGTATTTGAAAAAATGTCTTTTTTGTCAATATAATAATCAACATTGTTTTTCAATAGCTTTGCTCATGAAACTAGAATCCAGATTGTTTAAGGTATTTATTCCTAGATATAAAAATTATTTAAATTTAAAGTCCTTTAAATGTTATAAAATGCATGGTGATCATAATGCGATAATAGCTTATCTATTGGATTCCTTTGTTCAGTACTTATTCCTTGATTTTCAATTTATCTAATTTCAGTCGAGGGCAGAGTTGAGGTAGTGATTAACACATTATTTTAGATTTTTCTTTCAAATAGAGAAATGTAAGTGTCTAATAGGTAAATTTCTCATGTTTGTTATTTCGTGTTTCCTTAATATTATTTCATAAATTTAAATAATATTTTCCTTATTTTTCTTGAGAAGATTCACATTTTCACTTAAGAAAACTCACAAGGAAGGAAATGCATATCATTTTATATCTATTTTTCAGAATATAATCATCATTATTTAAAAATCGTACCAGTGAAAAAGAGAGACAAGCCTGAAAATCGTATTAGCTGACATAGCTGTTAGCTATACGAGAACAATTCTGTAAAAGTGTTATTCTGCTATATGTATTTTGACTGCTATTTCTTGTAATATTTCTACAAAAGTGATTAATGAGTTCAAGTAATTATAGTTTTTTCTTTTGAAGTTCATAATTTATCATTTATATGTTATGTTGGTACATGATTCATGCAATGTGCATTCACTGAGCCGATGTGCATCTTAATCATCTGCTTCCAAAGTTCTCCTACTTAAGTTTTGTAATATTGTATGATTGATGAGTGAAATAAGTTTGATCTAAGAATTATATATATTAAGAGTAGTTCTTAGAGCTTCTAAAAAGTCCTTTGTATCTTCATAATGATTTTAGAGCCTTCGGATGCAATATTTACTATTGCATTTTAGCTTTATGATTTTGCACTTTTCAGTCCATTTTTTTGTGCAAAGAATTTATATCCCTTCTCATTATACAAGTCATGTTTGATAATACTTTAGAACTCATTAGATAAGTTTTTAAGCTTTAGTTCTATTAACATATAAAAGTTGTAAATGTATATTATATTATAACAATTTTTCAAAATATCTTTTTTCAGAATTAACTGTCTAGTTATTTTTTTCCGATTCTTTTAGCATATGTGATAAGACTGATGGAATTGAATGATACAACACAATAAAAGATGAGTTGGCAGATTGCAAAGATGAGTCACAAATATTTTATTGTCCAGGCATGACATCGGGGGCTATCTGTACTACGGGCTCCTCATTAAGCGGAAACACATTGCACACGTCCAGTCTTGTGACTCCTACATGGAATGCATATGTTATGGGGTAAGTGTCTGTCCTTGCTGCATCGGATGAATAGGCTTCCAAAATGCATTTGAGTTAAGAATGCTTATAATTACATATGAGTATGATTTATCTTTGTAGCCAATTAATGTATTGCTTTTGGAAACTTTCAATGCTGATATAAACGCTTCAACATAATTTTACAAGCTTTAAACTTCTCCAGTTTTGTGTTCTTTCCTCAATGATAAAGTATATTCTACTTTGAATTATTATTTTTTATTAAACTTACTAAAAATTAAGTGAAATTAAGATCATTTATTTCTTGCGTAACAGCCGATTGCAGCGAATTTCCGACATGTTTGAAAGTGTTCCATGTTAAAAATAAGGTGTTATTTTTATTTATAGTTTTTCTTTAAAAATTTATGTTTTGTTCATTTCAAGTTTTCTACTGATTTGAAGAATATTTGTGGGATCATTGTTCCGTCGAGGTCCATCTAGGAGATAACATATATTTGGCCAGTATAATTATACTTTTTATTATATTTAATTATTGCATTTGATCTCTTCTTCAGGCTCATTTGTGACAAGTTGTAGTTTATAGTATAAATAGCGTGTGATGTATTGACAAGTCCCCAGCAGCTTAAATATTGACCTGACATGAATATGAAAACTACAAAATTCCCTATATGTCAACGTTCCGTCTTTTCAAATCTTGATATTTGTGCATTATCTTATACTGGTGCAGATGACTCACGTGCCGCAGTTGTGACAGCAACTCTATATGGCAAAAAATAATAACCTAACCCGAGCAATGTGCTAAGATTTCATGGCCTGCTTCAGTTCGTTTGTACAGAAAATGCAGGGCATGCCATCGATGCAGACTTGGCTTCAGAAGCTATTGAAAATGGTGGGTAGCCTGTGGTATTCTGTAAAATCCGAAAATTTTACTTTTTTAATTTATTTATAAGATATTAGATATTAATTTGTTTAGATAAATATTTTAAATTAGAATATTCCGGAAATTTTTTGTCCAAGTTATTTGAGTTGGGAAAAGATTTGTTATAAGTGGAAAGAAGCCTAAGAATATTTTAGAAAATCAAAATATTTTTAAAATAGGTATTTATTTGTATAATATATTTAATTTTAGGAAATTTACATTGATAAATTAGAGAAACTTTAGCACAAAGTTTTAAAACTATCTTATTAATTAATTTGATATAGGATTGTGGTGTGCCTATATAAGAAATTCATTATATTATTAAGAGATTCGTACAGATCTCCGTTAAACTATTAAGGTACGTCTAATCTTCTATACCCGCTTGCTTCCGGATATGAGCCGTATGTGTATTGTTTGCATGCATATGTTATGTGGTTAACCCTTCTGATTGTTTAATGTGAAGCATGAATTGAGTAATACCTAGCATGATCATATGTATTAATTTGCATGAATCGGAGTCTAGTTTTAGCAGGAGCACAATTAATGTTTACCATCGAAACTAAAAGTGGTATTAAGATTTTATAAATTGACAATAAGTACTCTTTTTAGGGCTTATTAGTGTCTAATTTGGACTCTTAAATCTTATGTTAGTGGTTAGAAGAATTTTGAAAAATATTATATTTTAATTACAAACAAATTGTTTCTATTAATGTAAGCAATAAATTATTTATTTATAGTTATGTGATGTTGTGCTCCGTGTAATTATAAATATTATATTATTTTATTATTATTTATTTGAATTCTTAAATACTAGAATCGGTCACCATATCAATGCAAGTTATAATCAAGTGTACGTGCTATTCAATTTGTTGGTCAGTTGATTATTAGTATATAAACTTGGTTTATACACTTTTATGAGCATAAGTAATCTGACTAGTACATTATTAATGTAACCTAATTTATTTATTGAGATTAGTGTTTCATGTATATGTGACACCACATGCATGCTTTCTTACATGGACAAGACTCGGTAATAGTAAATTTAATATATGGATTACTCGACGATTATAGAATAAACAAGCTCTAGACTACATTTAATTTTAACCGATTATGTGATATGTTGTTAATCATTTGTTATATAATATTTAGGTTTTATTCATGCAATTTTGATATTCAGTGTTTAGTCGGTTTTGAGGTAAGTAACTTTTCGTTGCTCACTTAAATTATTAAATCTGTTTTGTAATATATATGATCTATTTGATTTTCAAAATTTTGAAATCAAAAATAGAATTTAGAAAAGATTATTTTTATAGAATTCCCCCAGTTTTAGATTGCGCATCAAATTATAGAACCTGGTCACTGGTTAGTGTGATACATAGAACATAGAACTAGTTTTACGCACGTTCCGGAACACATGAATGCCTTGTTGAGTTAGTCTTAACGAGGGCGTAAACTAGCCCCATCGAATTATAGAGCCGTGTCGCTGACATAGTGTGACCATAATTTAGAAATGTGGGAATAAAATATTTTTGTTCTGTTAAAGATTATTTGATTAATGTAGAAATTCAGAATTTTTGGACTTAACGAAAATAATATTTTGGGAGCCGTCATACGATGGTTACTTGCTGGGCTTTGCAACTCATTGTTTTAACGTATTTCAGGTTTGAGCTCTGGAAGCAAAAGATGTGAACTACGTGGATTTTGATGCTATTTGATTTAGATGCAATTTATTGGAAAGGACTTCTCGTATTTATCGAATAAATTTGATTATCTATTAGCATTTATTTATCGGATTTGTGGAGCTGCGTCTCTGCTTTTATGATTTTGACTAATTAAGTTTGACCGTTGCTTTGAATTTCGTGATATATTAGAATTATCGAATAAGAATCTATTTTATTTAAGTTTTTGTATTTAGATTTAATAGTCCGGAAGTGAGGGCTGTTACAGTTGGTATCAGAGCAGGCTATCCTTCGGAGTGTATTTGGTATGGGACTGGTACATTCCCTAGGATGCGATCCTTTAGAATATTGTATAGGTCTTAGAAAATTATTTTGGATTTAGGCATTTGTTTGTGTGATTATTTGATATGCTTGACTTCGTGCTTTTTGATTATTGACTATAAGATTAGTAATTGTTTTGTCTATTTTAGAAAAGATGGATGGGGAGAACGGTAACAACCAGAACAACAACGAAAATCAGAACAATAACCGCAATCATGGAAACAATGATGAAGGAGGAAACGTCTTTGACCAGTTAACTGTAACTCTAGCTGTACTTGTGAATCAACAACCGAAGCCAAATATCGTTTCTCAGTTCAAGCGTTTGAACCCGCCAACTTTTGATGGAGCAACAGACCCGACTATCGTTGAGATGTGGATCCAAGAGATGGAAAAAGCCTTCAGACTTCTAGGGAATAATTAGTAGCAGAAGGTGACCTTAGCTGTATACCAATTGCAAGGAAGCGCTTACGACTGATGGCTCATGGAAAAGAGGAAGAACGAGACAACAACAAATCTTGAAGAAAATCCTGAACCGTACACTTGGGCAAAGTTCAAGAAGGATTTGGAGGACAAGTACTTTCCGAGAACAGTTCATCTACAGAAAGAGAGAGAGAGAGAGAGAGAGAGAGAGAGAGAGAGAGAGACTTTATTCGGCTCCAGCAAGATGGAAGAACCGTCATTGATTACGAAGCAGAATTTGCAAAGCTCACGAAGTACGCGTCGACCTTAGTGGCAGATGAGAGCAGCCGAGCACGAAGACTGGAAGAGGGACTTCGAAGCGACATCAGGAATTCTATGGCATCATATGAACTTCAGACATACGAGGCTGTCCTTAACAAGGCGTTAGTGATCGAGAGAGGCTTGGCAGAATCTGAAAAGGCAACTAGTAGCTGGAATAAGAGACGGTTCGCTCAAGATGGTGGTCAATCATTTCAAGGGGGTCATTCAAGAAACAACACGTGTACGATCAAGGTAGTGGTCAAGGAAATCAAGAAAATTGCACCAGGTGTGGCGGAAACCATGCACATACGGAATGTCGTTGGAACAGAGGCGCGTGTTTTCATTGCGGGGAAGTCGGACACATAATTGCTCAATGTCCTAACAATCCACCACCAAGGAAGGAAGCAGATAACAAGATGGGCAAAGGACGTGTGTTTCAGCTCACGGGAAATGACAACTATCGCAATGAAATTAAGGTATGAATTTTTTTTCTTACGAGAAATTATTTAATTTTTTTTGTGAATTTGGGGACCAAAATCTTTTAAGGAGGGAAGAATGTAAAATTTACAAATTTTATTTTTTAATTTATTTATAAGATATTAGATATTAATTCGTTTAGATAAATATTAAAATTACAATATTCCGGAAAATTTTTTCCCAAGTTATTTAAATTGGGAAAAGATTTGTTAGAAGTGGAAAGAAGCCTGAGAATATTTTAGAAAATCAAAATATTTTTCAAATAGGTATTTATGTGTATAATTATTTAATTTTAGGAATTTACATTGAGAGATTAGAGAAACTTTAGCACCAAGTTTTAAAACTACCTTATTAATTAATTGGATTTAGGATTGTGGTGTGCCTATATAAGAAATTCATTAGATTATTAAGAGATTCGTACAGATCTCCGTCAAACTATTAAGGTACGTCTAATCTTCTATACCCGCTTGCTTCCGGATATGAGCCGTATGTGTATTATTTGCATGCATATGTTATGTGGTTAACCCTTCTGATTGTTTAATGTGAAGCATGAATTGAGTAATAACTAGCATGATCATATGTATTAATTTGCATGAATCGGAGTCTAGCTTTAGCAGGAGCACAATTAATGTCTACCATCAAAACTAAAAGTGGTATTAAGATTTTATAAATTGACAATAAGTACTCTTTTTAGAGCTTATTAGTGTCTAATTTGTACTCTTAAATCTCATGTTAGTGGTTAGAAGATTTTTGAAAAATATTATATTTTAATTACAAACAAATTGTTTCTATTAATGGAAGCAATAAATTATTTATTTATAATTTTGTGATGTTGTGCTACGTGTAATTATAAATATTATATTATTTTATTAATATTGATTTAAATTGTTAAATACTAGAATCGGTCACCATATCAATGCAAGTTATAATCAAGTGTACGTGCTATTCAATTTGTTGGTCAGTTGATTATTAGTATATAAACTTGGTTTGTGCACTTTAATGAGCATAAGTAATCTGGCTAGTACAATATTAATGTAACCTAATTTATTTATTGAGATTATTTTTTTATGTATATGTGACACCACATGCATGCTTTCATACATGGTCAAGACTCGATAATAGTAAATTTAATATATGGATTACTCGACAATATAGAATAAACAAGCTCTAGTCTACATTTAATTTTAACCGATTATGTGATATGTTGTTAATCATTTTTTATATAATATTTAGGTTTTATTCGTGCAATTTTGATATTCAGTGTTCAGTCGCTTTTGAGATAAGTAACTTTTCGTTGCTCACTTCAATTATTAAATCTGTTTTGTAATATATCTGATCTATTTGATTTTCAAAATTTTGATAACAAAAATAGAATTTAGAAAAGATTATTTTTATAGAATTTCCCCGGGTTTAGATTGTGCATCAAATTATAGAACCTGGTCACTGGTTAGTGTGATACATAGAACATAGAACTAGTTTTACGCACGTTCTGGAACACATAGATGCCTTGTTGAGTTTGTCTTAACGAGGGCGTAAACTAGCCCCATCGAATTATAGTGTCGTATTGCTGGCATAGTGTGACCATAATTTAGAACTGTGGGAATAAAATATTGTTGTTCTGTTAAAGATTATTTGATCGATGTAGAAATTCAGAATTTTTGGACTTAACGAAAATAATATTTTGGGAGCCGTCATACGATGGTTACTTGTTGGGCTTTGCAGCTCATTGTTTTAACATATATCAGGTTTGAGCTCTTGTAGTAAAAGATGTGAACTACGTGGATTTTGATGCTATTTGATTTAGATACAATTTATTGGAAAGGACTTCTCGTATTTATCGAATAAATTTGATTATCTATTAGACATTTATTTATCGGATTTATGGAACTGCGTCTCTATTTTTATGATATATTTAAATTATCGAATAAGAATCTATTTTATTTAATTTTTTATATTTAGATTTTATAGTCCGGAAGTGGGGGCTGTTATATATTGCATCCAAGCAGGTGCCCGAACCTTTGCAAACACTTGTTAATTTTTCTTCCCACTTTCACACTAATGTGAATCTTTTTGTTGCAGTCTTACAAATACTACTTGTAATCTAGAAATAACAAATGTAATTATAAAAAGTAGATTATTTTTTTATTCATTCCAACTTTTTGTATGATTTTTATAGGCTAGAATGTGTATGGAATGATAATTTACTTAGACTCGCTATAATGACAATTTGGGACTTTGGAACACTAGTTGAAATTGGTGCTTTTAAATTGTGCATATTTCTGAGAGTAATGTGAAAGTTCTTGCGAAATGGCATGGCCCAGATAATGTGCTATATAATTCTGTATTCATATTAATTGAGTAATCATGTATGTCAAAACTTCTTTATAATTACATATTAAACATATTGGTTAGGACTTGATTGACTAATTATTTTAAATTTGTTGAAGTAATAATTGTGCTAAAAACTGCATTTGAAGTTTATCAAGTGCTCAGTTGTGTGTTTTACTAAGTTGTGGTATTACAGCCAGGAAGGAGCCTAAGCCTTTGCAAACACTTCATAAGCTTTCTTCCCCGCTTCCACGCTAATGTGAGTGCTTTTGTTGCAGTCATACAAATACTACTTATAATCTAGCAATAAAAAATGTGATTAAAAAAAGTAGATTATATTTTTGTCCATTCCAACCTTATGTATGATTTTCATAGGCTAGAATGTGTATATATGGAATGATAATTTTCTTAGACTCACTTTATTGACAGTTTGGGACTTTGGGGCACCAGTTGGAGTTAGTGCTTTTATATTGTGCATATTTCTAAGAATAATGTGAAAGTTTTTGCGGAATGGCATGGCCCAGATAAGGTGCTATATAATTCTGTATTCATATTAGTTGAGTAATCATGTATGTCAAAACTTCCTAACAGTTACATATTAAACATATTGGTTAGGACTTGATTGACTAATTATTTTAAATTTATTGAAGTCATATTAAACATATTGGTTAGGACTTGATTGACTAATTATTTTAAATTTGGTGAAGTGAAAATTTTACTCAAAACTGCATTTGAACTTTATCAAGTGCTCAGTTGCGTGTTTTACTAAGTTGTGTATTGCAACCATGGAGGATTCTGAGCCTTTGTAAACACTTGCTAAGCTTTATTCCCCAGTTCCACACTAATGTGAGTGCTTTTGTTACAGTCTTACAAATACTACTTATAATATCGCAATAACAAATGTGATTAAAAAAATTTGATTATATTTTGTCCATTCCAACCTTATGTATGATTTTCATAAGCTAGAATGTGTATGGAATGGTAATTTGCTTAGACTCACTGTAATGACAGTTTGGGACTTTGGGGCACCAGTTAAAGTTGGTGCTTTTATATTGTGTATATTTCTAAGAATAATGTGAAATTTTTTGCGGAATGGCATGACCCAGCTAAGGTGCTATATAATTCTGTATTCGTATAACCTGAGTAATCATGTATGTCAAAACTTTTTAATAGTTACATATTAAACATATTAGTTAGTACTTAATTGACTAATTATTTAAAATTTATTGAAGTCATATTAAAAATATTGGTTAGGAATTGATCGACTAATTATTTTAAATTTGTTGAAGTGAAAGTTTTACTCAAAACTGTATTTGAAATTTATCAAGTGCTCTGTTGCGTGTTTTACTGAGCTGTGGTTTTGGATGCATGAAGTCGACACCTTCAAAACAATCAATTAGCTACTTTATTATGTTGTGGACCAAACATCACCGTACATCTATTTTTTGAAAGATAAAATCTAGAAAAAAAATGCTAGACTTTTTACGAGAGCTCTCTTTTTGAAAGGGCAGAAATGAAGAAAAAATTAAATTTCTTATTAGAACTTTCTAATTCTTGGGGAGAAAGTTGGTATGCTAAAAACAAATATTAACACACCTCTATATGATTAGTAATTTATGATTACTTATTAAAAGTATATTTTACACGATCTTCACATTTTGGAAAATGATTTCACGGAAATCATTTTGGCCTTATTATTGAAAGAAGCGGAACACCCATAGAATTTAGGTGCTATATCTGCCTAAGTAAAGCTCTTTCAATTGACCCCATATGCATGGCATAGAAGATGTAGGTGAATTAAATAGGTCAAATGCAATTGAAATTCATTAAATTAGAAACAACTAGCTTTATACGCGGGCTATTTGTAAATTATAAATATAAGTATTTTAATTCTAATTTTAATTATGTTTGAATAATTTTATCTATCCTAAAATATTACTCTAATTAAATTTAACTTCAAATTAATTTTATAAATTAAAATTAATAAGGTATGTCATAATTTACGTATAATATTATTTTATGTTGTGGTTTCAAAATAATTTTTTTATTTATATTTTAAAATCATTTTATCGATAGTTGTATCACATACATTTATTTATTTTTTCATTATTTTATTTTCCCAAAATAATATTCTGTTAGGAATATGTTGTGAACTTGATGATAAGTTAAACAAAATACCTTAGTAGATTTAACTTAGTGAATTTTGTAGTTCTCGACGCATGTTCTTATATAGTCCCGACGGATGAACTTTATAGTCCCGACAATTTAACATCCACCGAGAGTGTAGCTTATGTAACAAATAAGTACTGTAACACATTTCCGCAAATAACATGTTTTAGTCTAGTAGATTCTGTAGGATTCTCTAAGTCATATTGACTACTAGATTGATATACAGAATAGGTTGGCTAATTATAAATATGAGATGTCTTGTAATTCTGTATAAGTGAAAGAGAGTCAAGTGACAGATAGACTCCCGACGGATGATCTACAATCAACATATTCCCGACGGATGTTCAACATAATCCTGATGGATGATCATATGTAAATAACTGTTGATAGTGACAACATAGTCACATGTGTCGGGTGTTTGTAAAAGGAATGTGGCAGCCCGTTAAGCAGGATTTTGAGAACAAAGAAGCATTAACATGTTCATGCAACTAAGAAGATGTTCAAATATGCTGGAATAAAGTAATCATGTAGCATGGAGTTAGACTAGATATAGATTTGTTTTATTATCTTGTCTTACTGTCATAACTTGGTGATATATAAATCAATTGTAGCAAGTAGAACAACCAGAAAAAGCAAGCTTATTAAACATATCAAGCTGTATTCTGTAAGAATTTTTTTGTAGTTTTGTTTGTTCAACTTGTAAAGTTTAAAACTTCACAGAGTTATATATATATTTCTGGTGGATACTTTCAAATCCACCAGAAAGTTTTAAAACTTGTGTTTTATTATTTAGTGTTTTGATTTCTGTTACTCTTTCATTCGGCACTATTGCAAATCAAACACTGTTATATATATTAAGTTAAAACAATCTTAAAATCTCAAAAAGTAGCCAGAATTACATTCAACCCCGCCTTCTTTAATTCTTGTTGTATTGTTTAGGGAGTAACATATTTTAATTAAATTTCTTGCATTAAATATTCAATGCGTGTTTTATCCATTCAATTTTTTTTTAATGAAATGTTTGTTTGTTGTAATACGTGATGTATTAATTAATTGATGTACCTTCTTTGTACATTTTTTATGCTTTTTTGTTTATGTTTTTGTTCTTTTTATTTGTTCTTTTATTTGTATATCTTTTTTATATTTGTTTTGGATTTTTATTTAAAGTAGTTGCATATCATAAATGATTAGAATGTGTTTTATTAAACAAACTATATCTTTATTTCTTCCGTTTATTAGGCAAACTACTTTTTTTCTTAAAAAACATAATTAGTTTTTTGTTGTAACTTATGCCTCTTAATGAGGTGCTTTAGTTATGAAATGATGTTGTGGTTCAAAATAATAATTTTTATTTATCTTTTAATTATTTTATTTTTCCTAAAACATTATTCTATTTTGTTGTACTTTGAACTTCTATACATTAATTAATTGATGTAACTTATGTTAGGTCACACACACTGTAGAGGGGGTGAATACAGTGTATAATACAATCAAATCGAACTTTAAAATCTTAAGTAACAGAAAAACAAACTTTATTGAAACAATAAACTCTGTTACAGTATGGAACTGTTACCTCTCAGTGATGAACAAATATCACGAGAGCTGCTAGGGTTACAATGAATAATCTTCTCGAATATGATAACACTTATAGTGTAAACCCTATGTCTGTGTTTATATACTACACAGTTACAAGATAATCGCTAATTGATATGGAATATAATTCTGCTTCCTAAAATATATCAATCAGATATCTTTTCTTCCAAGTATTCCATTCTTCACGGAACTCCTTCTTCATGCATATCTCTTCTTATGTTTATCTTGATCTTCTTTCCTTTAATCAGCTACTGTCCTTATCTGATCGTCCTTCAGCACTTAATATCTGATATCTAACTTCTGATGATTATCTCCTGATAATATAAGTACTGATATCCTTAAGTCCTGACTTCCAGTATAAGTACTGATCAACAGTTAAGTACTGATTTGTCCTGTTAAGTAAGATCTGAAATCTAAACATAAATTATATTAGCCATGACATTATCAAATATATCTAACAATCTCCCCCAACTTGTAAATTAGCATAATATACAAGTTTAACAGATATTTGATGATGTCAAAAACATTAAGTACAAATGCATGAGAATTAGACTAGATAACTACAACTTACAGTCCTTAAAGCTTTACCAATATTCAACTTCTGATAACAACTTCAGTCTGTACAAATATCAGAATTTAAGCAGTTGTAGATCTTTGACTTGGCTTCATCATCTGATCTCTCTGATGTCAGGAGTTGTTCTGAGATAATTCTTCAACAAACATCTCTCAGCATATCTAAGTTCATCAATCATTCTCCTTTTGGCATCTTTAAGCTCTGCAGTATCTTCACCAATTTGAAAGATTGCAGCTCTGAGATCATTGATCTTTGCTTTTCTTATATCCTGATCCAGTCTGATCAAATAAGCTTTATCAGACTCAAGATTGAATTCAACAGCCCTGTACCCCAGAAAGGTAGTTATAATCTTAGCAGTGTTGGGCTTCATTTCAACTATATCACCATTGTGATCTCTGTACTTTGGAACGTATGTGCTGTCAGACTTAACAGAATAAAGCCTTTTCTGTCTCTGAATCTGTTCTTTCAAATAGTTTGCAGCAGTTCCTGTTATTCTGTCATCCTCTTGAAGTAAGAATAGTACATGCTCCAATTCTTCAAAATACTTCAATGGAATGGTATTTTGTCTTAAATGATAAACCCTACCATCTGTCATGAAATACAACAAGATGTATTCTTTCAAGTAGGTATGGTAAACCATCTGTACAGATTCCAGTTGATTCAATCTCTCAGGAGTTGCTCCAATACCTGGTTCACTCAAGGAATTTGGATCATTGGTAGTGTTATGTATTCTTCTTTCATCAGCACTTTCCAATCCAGTTTTATCTCTTGCTTCCTTTCCAGTAACTACTCTTGCTTCAAAACCACTTGCAGTAGTCTTCAAAGGTTGAGTCTGTTTTGCTTTAGTGAATCCTGGTAAGAGTGTCTTTGGTCTATCTTCTGATATCAAGTTAACTTGAGCTATGTCAGAGGTTACTTGCTTCTTCTGAATATCAGAACTTACAATTTCTTGACTCTGAACAACTTGAGCCATGTCAGAGGTTGTTTTAAGAACTTTTCTTGAAGTCAGAGCAAGATTATCCTTTTCATCAGTAATATCTTCATCCTCAGGAGGCACATAAACCTTGATAGGTTCACCAACCTTTTCTTTACCCTTGGATCTTGGATCTATCTGCGGTTGTGATCTAGCCAATATTGCTTCAGTATGTGTCCTTTCTTTGATCACAATGCCTTTGAGTTTTGGAAGTGGTTTTTTACCAGAAGCTTCAGATTTAGATGTGACTTTCTCTGATTTAAGCTTGGCTTCTTCTTCCATTAAACTTTCCAAGTCCATTCCTGGATTTTCCTGAAGAAATAACTGTCTTGACATTTCCTCATCAAGATCTAAAAGTTCATCAGAACTTATCCTTTTACCAGCAGCAGAACTTATTCTTTTCCCAATATCAGAACTTGTCCTGTGACTTGTGATTTCAGCTTTTCTTGATGTGAATCTTCTACCTTGACTATGACCTCTACCCATTCCAGGGTTTCCTTGATCATTTTTTCATCATCCTTCCATGTCAGTGTCTTGTCAGTCTTGCATTTGGACTTAATTACTTTCTCCCCCTTTTTGGCATCAGCAGGTAGTAGAAGAGAGATAAGCAATTCCACTGAGGATTGGATTTCAGTCAATTGTGATTGCTGAGAAGCTTGATTTTTCAGAATATCATCAATCTGAGCTTGTTGATGATCTTGAGTCTTCTCAATATAAGCAATCCTGTCAAAGGTAGGTTGGAAGAACTTTTTCTTATCAATTTTCCAAACTTGTTCCTGTTTGATTAATTCTTCCTGAATCTTGTGTAGCTCTGCATGAGTAGTTGAGTGAAGACCTTGTAGATGTTTAGTACTCAATGCAGTGACTCTAAGCTGGGTTTTGAAATCATCAGAATTTAACATTTCATCAGCTTTAGTCAAGTGCTCAGCAAGATACTTTTCAGTTGGAACACATGAAACTGAGTTCCATTCCTTAGTCCACTCCTGTCCTGCAGGAGTTTCACTCCAAGGTACTGGTGCTTCTCTGGTAATAAACTTCTTAACCAGTTCATACTTTAGAATAGTCTGTTGAGGAGTATGTCCTGAAGGACCTGCTGCATCAGCATCTGCAATTAGAGCAGCATCACCAGTATCTCCATCATTTGCAGCATCAGAACTTAAAGAATCAGTATCTTCTGCTAAAATAACAGTGTGAGTAGCAATGGAGGCTTCAGCATCCTCTAATTGCTGATCTGGTTCTAAGTTCTGATCAACAGCCATATCCTGATGCTCACCTAAAGTCTGATCATCAGCATCTTGATGCAGAGAAGGTGTTGTAGATAACTCTGGAGTTTGAACAGCATCAGGAACAGGTGTTGTTGAAGGATTAGTTGTTGTTGGAGCTTCTAAGAGAATTACTTCAGGCACAACCAAGTTTTGAACATCAATATCAGCACTTGTGCCTGGATGAACAGGAGACACAGAAGGTGTGTTAGCCTTTTCAGAAACAGCTTCCTTAGATGGAGTTGATGGAGAAGAAGTGACTGGAGCAAATTCCTTGTCTTGTGAGATCAGTGATTCTTGATCCCCTTCCTTAGCTGCTTCCTCTTCATCATCTGAAACTGGCCTGTGTGCCCTCTGTTTCTTGTATCTCTTTGTTGATTTGGATTCCTTGGGAGTTTCAGGAACTGTCATTCTTCTAAGCCTCTTGAGAAGCCTAGCTCCCCCAATTCCAGAATCCCTCTGAGAAGTCTCTTTCTCAGCTTTACTTTCAACAGGTTCTGAAGAAGGAACATGTTCCTCAGTATCAGATTCATCTCGCAAGACAAACTTCCTTTTCTTCTGAAGTGTTTTAGGAACATTCTTTTTCTTCTTAGATTTAGAAGAAGAAGGTTTCACAGTAGATGTTGAGGGATGAGGTTCTGATGGTTGAACATCAGGAAAAAGTATAGTGTACTTAACAGGGTCATAGGTGATTAAGGCTTGTTTGACAGATAAAGGTATTAAGAGGGGTCTTAACACAGCCTTCTAATTATCAGTAGATAATAAGTCAGTGAAAGCTCATTTAGCAATTTTGAAGGATGTAATTAAATCACCAAAATTTTGGGGCTGATTACAACAGAACTTATAAATAAGCTGACAGAATCTGGAAAAATATACAGTATTTCGATCTTCTGTCATCCTATCCCCAATAAAACCTAAGACAACACTTGCATAATCAAAATCAGTTTGATTTATAAGAGCATACCCGATTTGTTGGCTGAATATGGGAATTGCATCGAAATTTGAGCATTTATTGGCGAAAGCCTTGGTAATGCAGTCAAAGAAGAAACTCCATTCCCTCCTCATGAAAGATCTCTTCAACTTGCCAAGTTTTGCCAATGTTCCCTCATAACCCAGACTGGCCATCATGTTCTGAAGAACTGGTTCGTCGACCGTAGAATAAACACAGTTCTCAGGTAGCTGCAGTGCTTGTCGAACCGTAGACAAAGTCATAACATACTCATTTTCCCCTGATGAAAAGATAATACTCGGGGACCCTTGAGCACCACCATCATCATATACTCCACTCCTCCAGAACTTCAGTACTTGAACTCCAGAGACTGATTCAGGCTCAGTTAAAGCGTACCCAATATCAGAATTGGTGAGAAAGTCCTGAATGAAATGAAGTTCAGAGGGTGCCTCTGACGTGTTGAGTATAGCAGAGAAGTTGTTAGGAACAAACTTTGCTCCATGGAAGATTATGTCCTTGGGTGCCATTAAAATTTGAGAGAAATACGGTTGCCTGTATTGTGTTTGATAAAATGTCTGTATGAAAAATTGTCAGTAGATGAGAAAGGATGAAAGTAAAGAGAGAAAGATAAAAGAGAAAAGTAAATAAAAGATTTGATAATCTTTTCTCTCTGTTACTTATACACAAAAAGTAACCGTTGGGACACCTGTCAGACATGCAGTAATAACGGATAGTTACTGGGCTCGAGAAAACAGTAATCATTACTTACCCACTTGCCTATTTTCAAGGGAAAACCGTTCCACTTACCCAGATATTCCATTAATCAAGGTGAAACAGTTTTAATTCAAAATTGAAACCGTTCCCACTGATTTAATTATTTTTCACTGCATCATTAATATTCTGAAAATAAATTACGCAAAAATGACCAAGATAAATTAGATGAGTAAGTGTTGATAAAGAAAAATCAGAACTTAAATTAAAACAGAATTTATATGGTCATCAGAATATGAATAAATCAGGATTTACCAATGGATTACAAAATAACTTAGAGACAAAATCTTGAAACAAAAACAAATTTCATTAATATATCAAGAGAATACATTCATGAAATTGAAATTACATCAGTACTTATACAAGATTTCCCTAAGCTACTAAACCTAACGTCAACAGCCTTTGTCCTAGCTCAAGAAGCAGGGCAAGGCTGATGATGAAGAAAAACAGGAAGAAGATGAGATTAAATCATTTCTTCTTCCTACTCTCGACAAACAGAATGGCGAGTCGGATGATTCGCTCTTGCTGGCGGAGAGCTTCCAGCCTTTCCTCCTCCAATCGCTCCAGATGGCGATGGTAGTCCATATAGAAGAACATGAGGTGGGTCAGTACCTCCTGTGGGACAGAGTCCCATATCTCCTCAGGAATGGCCGTGACGTGCCATTCCTGCTGCCAGTCGGCACAGCTTAGCTCCATATTGAAGTTTTGGTAGTTCAAAAACATGTTGTATCTGACCATTGTGTTTTTGAAAGAAAAAGTATGAAGGTAAGTTTGTGAGAAAGAATTTGATGGGAAGGCTGATGTGAAGTGGTTGCTTATATAGGCAAGAGAATGCCAGGAGATGTAAAAGTATTTAA
Organism: Apium graveolens; assembly: GCF_009905375.1. NCBI lineage: Eukaryota > Viridiplantae > Streptophyta > Magnoliopsida > Apiales > Apiaceae > Apium > Apium graveolens. The sequence continues at coordinate 101,469,831 of NC_133648.1, forward strand.
TGCTGACAGGTAGAATTAATTCTACCTCGTCTCCCCAGACTTGGAAAAAGAATAACATTCATTGGAAGGAGAAAACATGGTTGAATGCGCACAAGAAACAAGTAAAAGTGGACTGTTCAAGTACGAATACCATTAACCCTAACCATAGTGACTATTAATCTTCCACTTCAACATATTCTAGTTTGAACCGAGACTGTTATCAAATTTTATCCACAGATAAGTCAAGTAAAGAATTAGACTGTAATATCAGAACTTAGACTTATATCAGAACTTAACAGTCATCAGAACATAATCTCTTAACTTGAAAAAGGAATGCCTATCTGAGTAAATCCTCATACAAGTTCTGAGTTATACTCTTCAGAACTTAATCGTCAGAATATGCAACCAGAACTTGTCCTCAGAGTTAGTGCAAAATGACACAATGACTGTTTATCTAAAATAACATAGACCACCTCAGTAATTTTCATCATTCAGATGGAGTGATTAGTGTGTGCATTAAGCTAAATTTCAGACAAGGAGTAAAGTCTGATTCACTTCAGTACATCTTAGAAATAAGGCATAACTAAAATTTTGCTAAAGAGCTGTCATTATCCTGAAACCTACTGACGAATGAGTTCATGCTTGAGTCCACCTCAACTGTTTTGTGCTAATTTTATGCATCTTTTTAAATTCTATTTTACAGTGGCTTCTCAATGTAAGTGAGTCACGACTGCTTATCAGAATTTATGCTATTATCAGAGTATTTCTCCAGTAATCATAGAGTGTGAAAAGTCAACAAGAAAATATTTTGCTTTTCTAATGCATATTTACTTAATACCAGCAATGCACTTGGGTCGTCCCTTCCATATTTTTACTCTAGATCTCAAAGGAGTACCTGATTTTATTCTTTGATCTTTTTGCTTTTTCTTTTGATAATTGAGGTTTATCAGCACTTAGTACATTCAGTAGATTTACTAGTATCAGAATTTAACAGATGAGTAGCATTATTTTAATTTGTGACTTAGTAATAAGATAAACAAAGTAAACTCAACTAAGCTCAATTATCAGAATTTGCTTGTGTCATAAGATTTCCACAAAAATAATTACTTCTTACATGGGATCATTTGTTTATTGAAGACTACTAGGTCAGTATCTAGCACAGTTATCCTCATAGGATTGAATAGTTATTTAAACAGACATATCACTTATCAGAGTTTAGAAACATATATCAGACAACAATCAGTACTTGAATGCATATTTCAATTAATCACAGAATACACAAAGAGATTACATTCTGTAAATACTGATCATAAAGTCTAATGAAACAGAACAAAACTAGACAGATTTAGAATAAAGAACCTGAAACCATTCCAAGTTCATTTACCAATCTTGTAAAAGTGGCTTCACACAGTGGTTTTGTGAAGATATCTGCTAGTTGTTGATCTGTTGGAACAAAGTGCAATTCCACTGTACCTTCATCCACATGTTCCCTTATGAAGTGGTACCTGATGCTGATGTGTTTTGTCATAGAGTGTTGAACTGGATTACCTGTCATAGCAATAGCACTTTGATTATCACAGTAAATAGGGATTTTGAAATATGTTAACCCATAATCCAGTAACTGATTCTTCATCCAAAGAATCTGTGCACAACAGCTTCCTGCAGCAATATACTCTGCTTCTGCAGTTGATGTGGAAATTGACTTTTGTTTCTTGCTGAACCAAGAAACCAATCTGCCTCCAAGAAATTGGCAGCTTCCACTTGTGCTTTTCCTGTCAATTTTGCAACCTGCAAAATCTGCATCTGAGTAACCTATTAGTTTAAAATCTGATTCTCTAGGATACCACAATCCCAGATCAGCTGTTCCTTTAAGATACTTAAAAATTCTTTTCACAGCTGTTAAGTGAGGTTCTCTTGGATCTGCTTGAAATCTTGCACAAAGACAGGTAGCATACATGATATCAGGTCTACGAGCAGTTAGATAGAGTAGAGAGCCAATCATACCTCTGTAATCAGTAATATCTATTGATTTACCAGTATCCTTATCCAGTTTTGTTGCAGTGGCCATGGGAGTGGATGCACTTGAACAATCTTGCATTCTGAATTTCTTTAGCAAGTTTCTGGTGTACTTAGTTTGACAAATAAAAGTGCCTTCTTCATTCTGCTTGACTTGAAGGCCCAAAAAATAGCTAAGTTCCCCCATCATACTCATCTGATATCTTGACTACATCAGTTTGGCAAACTTCTTGCAAAGTTTGTCATTTGTAGACCCAAAAATGATATCATCAACATAAATCTGGACGAGAAGTAAGTCCTTTCCATGGTTGAGGTAGAACAGTTTTTTGTCTATTGTTCCTCTGTTGAATCCACTTTCCAGAAGAAACTGAGCTAAAGTCTCATACCATGCTCGAGGAGCTTGCTTAAGTCCATAAAGTGCTTTATCAAGCCTGTAGACATAATCTGGATGTTTGGAATCTACAAAGCCTGGAGGTTGTTCAACATATACTTCCTCCTCCAATTCTCCATTGAGAAAAGCACTTTTCACATCCATTTGAAAGACAGTAAACTTTTTGTGAGCAGCATAAGCCAAAAATATCCTTATGGCTTCTAACCTAGCAACTGGTGCAAATGTTTCATCATAGTCAATTCCCTCATGTTGAGAATATCCTTTTGCAACCAGCCTTGCCTTATTCCTTGTAATTATGCCATCACTGTCAGTTTTGTTTCTGAATACCCACTTTGTACCAACAACAGATCTATTCTTTGGTCTTGGTACTAGGGTCCAGACTTTGTTTCTTTCAAATTCATTTAACTCTTCCTGCATTGCTTGCACCCAATCAGCATCTTGAAGAGCTTCTTCCACTTTCTTTGGCTCAGTCTGAGAGAGAAAAGATTTGTAAAGACATTCATTTGAAGTACCTGTTCTAGTTCTGACACCTGCATCAGGATTTCCAATTATCAAATTAGGTGTATGTGACTTTGTCCACTTCCTTGCAGATGGAAGGTTTTCTCTAGAACTGGATGCTCCCCCATGATCCATGCTGTCTTCATTTTCATTTTCTGATGCTCCCCCTGAAACTATGCTCTCTGAGTTGGATTCTTCAGAATTTAGATTTTCAGCACTATCAGAACTTAGCTTATCAGAACTTGACGAATCAGAACTTGAAGAGCCAGATGTATGTTCTGATGTTTCTTGAGATGTGGTAGGATCTTGAGTATGCTCCCCCTGCATTGGTGTATCTTCCTTTGACGTAGTCACCACAGTTTCAATAACATCAGAGTTTAATCCATCAGAGTTTACAGTATCAGGACTTAGACTGTCAGGTTTTTCAGTATCAGAATTTGAGTCTTCATTTTTAAATCTCAGCTGATCATGATCAATGAAATCTTCAAGACCAGTAATCTTCTTGTCATCAAAAGATACATTGATAGATTCCATGACCACTTTTGTTCTCAAATTATAGACTCTGAAGGCTTTTGTGGAAAGTGGATGTCCAACAAAGATTCCTTCATCAGCTTTTAGATCAAACTTGAATAGCTGTTCAGGATGAGTCTTGAGAACAAAACACTTGCATCCAAATACATGAAAGTACTTCAGATTTGGCTTCTTTTTCTTCACCATCTCATATGATGTTTTTCCATGCTTGTTAATGAGTGTTGCATTTTGAGTAAAACAAGCAGTCTGCACAGCTTCAGCCCAGAAATAGGTTGGAAGCTTTGCTTCTTCAAGCATTGTACGTGCAGCTTCAATGAAAGTTCTATTCTTCCTTTCAACAACTCCATTTTGCTGTGGAGTTCCAGGAGCAGAAAATTCCTGCTTTATTCCATGGTTTTTGCAGAACTCTTCCATCATCAAATTCTTGAACTCAGTGTCATTATCACTCCTTAAGATTTTCACAGAATCTTTCACCAATTTATCCAGATGTTTAACATGATCAATCAAGATAGATGCAGTTTCACTTTTTGTGGGCAAGAAATACACCCATGTGTATCTGGTGAACTCATCCACTATGACCAACGCATATTTCTTCTTTGCAATAGACATGACATTCACTAGACCAAATAGATCAACATGTAGTAGATGATAAGGCTCAAGAATTGATGATTCAGTCTTGCTCTTGAATGAAGATTTTCTTTGTTTGGCCTTTTGACAGGAATCACAAAGGCCATTAGGAGCAAATACTGACTTTGGTAGTCCTCTCACAAGATCTTTCTTGACCAGTTCATTTATATTGTTGAAATTTAAGTGAGAGAATTTCTTGTGCCAATTCCAGCTTTCTTCAATTGATGCTCTACTCATCAGACAAATTGCAGAACCATTATAAATGTTACCACGCCTGTATCCTTTCAGAACAACTTTGCCTTTAGATTTACTCACAATTTCATAGTGTTCTTTAAAGAAATCAACATGATAACCTCTGTCACAGATTTGACTTATACTCAGCAGATCGTGTTTAAGTCCTGAGACCAGAGCTACATCTTTATTATGACATTCCCAAGATTGATATTGCCATATCCCAATGTTTTTCCAATGTTGCCATCTCCATAGAAAACACTTGGGCCAACTTTCTCCACAAAGTCTGATAGCAGGGCCTTATTTCCAGTCATATGTCCTGAACATCCACTGTCCAGAACTAGAATATTTTTCCTGTTGCCCTGCAATCACAAAGACCGCTAATTATTAGTTTTAAGGACCCAGACTTGCTTGGATCCTTTGGTCTTATTAAGTTTGTTAACATTTGCAGCGGATTTAGCATCAGAGTTTATGTTAACATTTTTCTTGTCAGAACTTACATTATCAGACTTTGAATTAGAATTTACACTAGAAGGAACAATGGAAACTTTCTTCAAAGAAGGTTTTATTTGATAATAATCATAGTACAAACTATGATATTCCTTACAAGTATAAATGGAATGCCATAAACTACCACAATGAAAATAAGTATTTTGTGGTTTGTATCTAACAGACTGACTCTTAACTCCTAATTTTGAAGGTAAGGAGTTAATATTCTTATTCTTCCTGCAAAAAGAAGCCAGATGATTAGAACTTCCACAGTTATGACATGTTTTCCTAGGAGCATCAGGAACAGGTTTATAATCATTGCTTTTATTCACACCTTCCTTTCCATTCCTATTTTTCCTAGGTGATTTTATCTTGTTTGCATTCTTAACATCTTTCAGCTTATGCTTAAGCTGCTTCTTTGTCATTAAGCCTATGTTTACTTTAACTGTCTTTTCCTGTTTTAATTTGTCAGAAGTTAATTCCTCTTTAACTTCTGATTTCTCATTTTCAGACTTTACAGTTACAAACTTAACAGGTTTTAACTTTGGCTTTTGCTTAACAACAGGCTTAATTTCTTCAGTTCCTTTATCATTCTTATCCTCTCCATAACCTAAGCCCTCTTTCCAGTTTCCACTACTTTGCAAATTTTGAGTTGTTTTGCCAGAATTAGTCCAAGTCCTGATAATCTCTCTTTCCTTTTCTAACTCAGTTTTTAGAGATTCATTCATTTTTAGCACTTCATCCCTAACATAGAAATCATCATCTCTATCCTTCTGAGTTTGATGAAACATGACTAACTCTTTTTCTAAGAAATCATTTCTTTTCTTAAAAGCAAGATTTTCAGAAGTTAATCTTTCACATGTTAAAGTTTGATCTCTATAACTAACAAATATGGTTTTAAGATATCTTCTCAACTCATTAATATCATCAGTATAAAAAGCATAAGTAGTCTGAGGTACCTTTGTTTCAGCAGCTTCAGAACTGCTCTCAGCACTTTCTTTATCAGCATTTGCCATCAATGCATAGTTCTCCTCACTTTCAGAGTCTGAGGTGTCTGTCCAGCTTTTCTGCTTTGTGACAAGAGCCTTGCCTTTGTCACCCTTTACCTTCTTGCAATCAGGAGATATGTGGCCTTTCTCGCCACAGTTATAGCATTTAACATTGGTATAATCTCCTCTGTCAGACTTTCCTCATCTGCCTTCAGATCTTCTGAAATTCTTCTTATCAGAACTTATGCCTTTCCTGGAAAACTTCTTTCCGTTCCTGAACTTCCTGTATGCAATCTTTGTCATTCCTTTCACCATAAGAGCACACAGCTTCATCATCTCCTCATCAGCATCAGTCTCAGGAAAGCTTTCAGAATCTGAGTCATCATCACTTTCAGAACTTGATGACTCAATATCAGACTTTATGAAAAGAGCTTTACCATTGTCTTTCCTTGAGGAAGCTGCTTTGGGGGATTCTTCTTCAGCCTTAAGAGCAACTGTCCTTGACTTTCCTCCTTTCCTCTTGCTTCTTTGTTCCATCTCAAGTTCATGAGTCTTGAGCATTCCATAGATTTCATCAAGAGTTGTTTCATCAAGATTGTAGTTGTCTCTTATTGTTGTTGCCTTCAAATCCCAGCATTCAGGAAGAGCTAACAGGAATTTAAGGTTTGAATCTTCAAGATCATACTCTTTATCAACCAATGACAAATCATTCAAAAGTTTGACAAATCTATCATATAGATCATTCAATGACTCATTAGTCTTTGAGTCAAAGTGTTCATACTCTTGAGTGAGTATTGTCTTCCTGTTCTTCTTAATTGTGTCAGTTCCCTGACATCTTGTTTCCAGAGCATCCCATATCTCCTTAGCAATCTTGCAGTTGATTACCCTGTTTGACATTACATTATCAATGGCACTATGCAGTAAGTGTCGTACCTTAGCATCGTTAGCAATTGATGCTATATCTTCAGCAGTATAATCACTCTTTTCCTTTGGTACAGTCTTTGCTGCTTCACCTGCAACTGCAACAGCTAGCTTGGTTGGTTTGTGAGGCCCTTCCTTGATTCTATCAAGGTATTCTGGATCTGTTGCTTCCAGGAACATGGTCATTCTCACCTTCCATATGGGATATTCAGATGGTCTCAGTATGGGAACTCTGATGGTCTCATACCGACTCTGAATTTGTGTCTTTGGTGGTTCCTCAGTTTTGGTAGGCTTAGTTGGAGTTTCTGTATCAGACATGATTGTGTTTGTATCTTTAACTGTATGTGTGTTAACATATAGGCTCTGATACCACTTGTTAGGTCACACACACTGTAGAGGGGGTGAATACAGTGTATAATACAATCAAATCGAACTTTAAAATCTTAAGTAACAGAAAACAAACTTTATTGAAACAATAAACTCTGTTACAGTATGGAACTGTTACCTCTCAGTGATGAACAAATATCACGAGAGCTGCTAGGGTTACAATGAATAATCTTCTCGAATATGATAACACTTATAGTGTAAACCCTATGTCTGTGTTTATATACTACACAGTTACAAGATAATTGCTAATTGACATGGAATATAATTCTGCTTCCTAAAATATATCAATCAGATATCTTTTCTTCCAAGTATTCCATTCTTCACGGAACTCCTTCTTCATGCATATCTCTTCTTATGTTTATCTTGATCTTCTTTCCTTTAATCAGCTACTGTCCTTATATGATCGTCCTTCAGCATTTAAGTTCTGATATCTAACTTCTGATGATTATCTCCTGATAATATAAGTACTGATATCCTTAAGTCCTGACTTCCAGTATAAGTACTGATCAACGGTTAAGTACTGATTTGTCCTGTTAAGTAAGATCTGAAATCTAAACATAAATTATATTAGCCATGACATTATCAAATATATCTAACAACTTATTTGTGCATTTTTTATATTTTTTTATGTATTTGTTCCTTATATATTTTTTGTTTCTATAATTTTTTATATTTGTTTAAAATAATTATATATTATAAATTATTAGAATGAATTTTACTCAACAAATTACATATTTATTTCATGAGTTTAGTAGGCAAACTACTTTTTTTTATAAAAAAATAATTATTTTTTTTGTTGTAATTTGCACTTCTTCCGTAAGGATAATAGTGTTTTGGTTATGAAATGACCTTATAAACCCTTAATACCAAACCATCTAACCGTGTGTTACACTAATTATATATGTACTTTTATTTATCTTTTAATTATTTTATTTTTCCTAAAATATTATTTTGTTTTATAGTACTTTGAACTTCTGTACTTACTGATTAATTAATTAATTGATGTAACTTTTTGGTACATTTTTTAATATATTTTGTTGATGTATATGTTCTTTATATATGTTTGTTTAATAGTTTTCTTTATATTTGTTTAGGGTTTTTGTTTAAAATAATTACATATTATAAATTATTAGAATGAGTTTTATTAAACAAACTACATTAGTTTATTAGGCAAACTATTTTATTTAAAAAAAATAATTGGTATTTTGTTTTACTTTGAATTTCATTACTTGAACTCGAGCCAATGCCTTTCTAAAAAAGAAAGAGGTCTCTGAGAATGATAGTTGTTTCAATTCTGAAATAATCTTATAAACCCTGATGTGCACCAAGAAATTAAAGTTAAAAATATTGGAAAAAAATAATTTAACAAAGAAATAATATATTTTAAGCAATTGTGCAAGTAGTACTAGACTGCAAATTGTTAATTTTATATAGCTTGACAGCGCTCTTTCTAACCGCCATCTTGTTTATATTTGTACTTCTCTGTTTTCTTCTAGTGCAGTACACATTCTTACCGATCTTTGGAAGTAACTAAATAATTTTTTTATATAGTTTGACAAATTTCTACACAAATTTTAGAAAACTAAAGACTATCAGGACTGCTTGAAACTGCTTGAAATGAACGTCTAGGTTACTTTCAAACAGGATGGATAAATCCTTACAACGTTTATTCTTTTATTCGATTCTAGACAAGTAGTGCATTTCGAATGTTTTAGGTAGCACTTCTTCGAGTAATTCTGACGTTCAAGCCATTCATCATGTGAAGTATGACTGAATCACTAGGACAAATGGATTGGCCTTCCACCAGCTGAACCTTATAATGAAATATAATGGAGGCTGCCACTATTTTCATCTGCACTAATGTCATGTCTTTGCCCAAGCATGACCTAGGCCCTGCATTGAAGGCACTAAACTTATAAGACGGCTCGTGTTTGATCCCTCCTTCTTCTGTAATCCATCTTTCTGGCTTGAAATCTAAGCAATCTTTACCCCATACCGACTCCATTCTCCCCATTGAGTAGAAAGACAGGACTGTTTTTGTTCTCTTGTTTATGCGATGACCGCTTGGGAGGATATCGGTTTCATTTGGAGCTTTGTGCTGGAGAGCAACTGGAGGGTATAGTCGCAAGGCCTCACATATAGCTCCGTGCAGATAAACCATTGACTTAAGCTCCTCCTTGTCAAGAACTTTCCATTTTCCATTTCCTTTCTTATTCAGTAGTGTTACGACTTCTTTATGAATCTTGTATTCTTCAAAAGGGTTGGTTGCAATCAGCCAAAAGAGCCAAGTGAGCGCTGCACTAACTGTGTCTCTACCTGCAAACAATAAATTTAGTAACTGATCTCTCAAACTTTTGTCGAAAACACTAGTATTTTCATCCATTTCCTTAATGTAGCTTGTCATCAAATCATGGTGATCATCCATGTTTTTGCCATCTTTTGCCTTTCTTTGCAGTTCATCATTCTTCAGTGTGATACAGTGCAGTATGAAATTGTCAATGGCCTCAACAGCATCACTAAGTTTCTTTTCTTTTCCAATTCCAAGCCACTTCTGTAACTTCCACACAAATTCAGGAAATATGTGTCTATAGAGCAACGCTTGTTCTGCTTCGCAAAATGCCTTCTCGTATAAAACATGAGGAAAATTTACACTAAGAGTAGCAGGATCATGGCCTAGGACTAAAGTGCATGTTGAATCAAATGTGAAACGCTGAAAAACTTGTTGTAAATCCACCTCACTTCGTTTCTCCGAGACACTGTCAAGAAATGGAATTAGGCCACTGTCCACTTTTTTCCAGTTAGTATCCTGCACAAACGTTTGAAAATTGCGATGATTAAGTAAAAACAGAGCAGTCTTTCTCTGATCTTCCCATGCTTTGTTGTCAAGATTGAAAATTCCTTCACCCAAAACATCAAAGATGGTGGAGTAGTCATGACCCTTTGGATAATTTGTGAAATTTTTGCTCAACATGTAGTGTATATTAGTAGGATCACAAGTGACGAAAAGATCCATGTTAGAAAACCAAGGGCCTTTTAAGCAGAATGTGCCATCATTATCTCTTAAAACATCTGTCACATAATCGTGAAGACGATTTCCGTTTTGAATAATCTCCACTGACATACCAACAACTGGCCAATCGATCGGGATCATTTTTTTAGGATCTTTTAAGCTCCATCTTCTACAGAAAAGTGAGACAAAGAAGATAATTACTGAAAATATCTCAGCTAAAATGAATGTGTCCATAGTAGGTGTATAATAGAAAACTTTTCACTTGAAGAAAACAATAAGCTATGATCCTAAAGCTATCCAAGGTCTATATTTATGATGCAAGATTACATGTTTGAAAGGAATGATTTTAGCAACTTAATGACAGAAATTAAGAGCATGACTTGGGCACTTGTGTATTCTGTTTTATGCTTTTGTCAGAAGAGTGCAGATTTTTGTGGTAGATTCAAGGAGGTTGTTTTTGGATGAACTACATAATTTATTTATTTATTTGTTGGAAAGTTTAAGGTTACCATAGGATGCTAATATTAAATTATCTAAAATAACAGTATGTTGTTTTAGTAAAGTAGCAAAATAAATCACAGGTTTTCAACACATGCAATTTGTATTTTGTTACTGAGCGGGGAGAACACAACCCAAGTATATGATAGATATCAACATACAGAGATGAGAATGAAAAACGCATCATACGAAATTATAAAAGCTTGAGTTGCATTCAAACGTGGTAAGAAATTAGGATTCTCCTGGAATATCTAAAGCACATTACAATCGAAAATGTAGTTTTATGAGCTAAACTTATTTCAAATGTTCAGTGAACCAATCATCACAATTTTATTAAATGCAGGACATCATGAATCAAGTAGCTGATTTCGTAACCTTCACCTTCAAGCCATGTTTCATCTGCAACACCACTGACTTCCTAGGACAAACTGGAGGATGACCTTCTACCATCTCAATCCGATACCGATATAAAATGGAGGCTGCTATTATTTTGGTTTGCACAAATGACATTTCCTTGCCTAAACAAGTCCTTGGTCCTGAATTGAATGCAACAAACTTGTACGACGGTACATGCTTTGTTTTTCCTTGCTCTGAAATCCATCTCTCGGGCTTAAACTCTAAGCAATCTTCACCCCAGATGCTCTCCATTCTCCCTACCGAGTAAAATGATATTAGTATCCTTGTATGTTTCCCAATAGAATGGCCACTCGGCAGAACATCTGCCTGAAAAGAAGCTTTATGGTTTAAAGGAACTGCTGGGAATAACCTCATGGCTTCACACAAGGCTCCATGCAGATAAACAAGATTACTAATATTGGTAGCATCAAATAGCCTGATATCATCTTTCTCACTGTTTTTGAAACTCATATTCTTCTTGATCTCTTCTTGGATCTTGAGTCCTACTGATGGATGAGTTGCAATGAGCCAGAAAAACCAAGATAGAGTAGCGCTTGTGGTGTCTCTAGCCGCAAACAGTAAATTCATTACGGTGTCTTTCAAAAATTTGTCAAAGTTACCAGAAGGTGTAGCAATTCCTTTGTATGCATGCATGAAGTTTGTTAACAAGTCAAAGTCATCCTCACTGTGTGTTTCTGTGACAAGATCATCACTAGCTGAGCTTTTGCTTAACTTCTCGCATGTTAAAGCTATGCAGTGTACCACGAGATTATTCAGTTCATCCGAAGCTTTCTGCATCTTCTTCTCTAGGCCGATCTGCAGCCATTTTTTTAACTTCCAATAGCTTACTGGCAGAATATGTCTATAAAAAGCCCCTGTTTCAGTAATGTCAAATGCTTTTTCAGCCTTGACATGATATGCTTTGTCATCCGTAGCATGCATTGAATCAATAGAAAGGCAACATGGATCATAGCCTAAGATCAATTTGCAGCTAGTATCATAAGTAAACTTTTGAAGTAAATCAGCCAGATCAATTTCTTTCCACTCATCCGCTACACGGTCCAAGATTGGGATTAGTCTCTTTTCAACCTCCCCCCAGCTAATCTTTTCCAAGAATGTACGGAACTTAGAATGGTTTAAGAGAAACATTGTAGTTTTCCTCTGGAGTTCCCACAAAGTCGCATCCGTATTGAATATTCCGTCTCCCAGAAGCTCAAATATCTGATTGAACTTGGGACCTTTGGGGTAGTTAGAGAAGTTCCTGCTCAAAATGTGTTGAATATTAGCAGGATCACAAGTGAGTATTTCATCTGAACCAGCAAAACAATGCCTCTTGATAACAAAAGTGCCTCCTGATTCCTGAAGAAGCTCGGTTACAAAATCATGCATGCGATGAGCATTGGATATAAGGCCGGGCATCATACCAAGAAAAGGCCAATTAGTGGGAAATTTAGGGTGCTTCTTAATAAATTTCAAGTGAAGATAAATAACCAGAAGAGAACAGAAGGTAGCTACAAGAATTGGTAGATATGATTCGAGGGTTTGAAGAGGCAGTGCCATTGAAGCTCCTTTTTTTGGTTATGATTCTGTCTCTCCAACAAATAGAATTTATATAGGGAATATTTGCTTGGCATTAAGTGACTTCTTAATTACTTTGAATCAATCAAGCAAATCAAACGTAAAACGTTTAACATAAAGTGGGTCAAATTTCATAAAGTGCTAAAATTTGTTTAACATATCTCGGGGATTCTTCAGTTTTCTAACAGGTGAACAAGACTTAAAACTTCAGTTACAAATCTCCATGTTTACTCAAAATTAATGAGAATATTAACTCCAAGATCAAATGTGGTAATTTCATACCATACACTTTGATAACTTTCTATGTTTTTGTATGAAATAGAATTTAACATTTGCCTTTGCTTGTGAGTTGTGAATTACATCATCAAGATTACTTGTATATTGTAAAATTAGTCATTTGTTTTTAAGATAAAGAATACCCATAGCATTTAAAGGTAACCGCGTTCTGATTAGTAACCGTAGAATATCTTCGATGATTTATCACCCTGGGTTTCAAAAGTTGTATATTCTGATATTCAATGCTAAAATATACCAACTAAAATTAAGAGATAAATAAAAAATGTCCTTATAGGGAAAGCATGTGTATGGGCCTAGAACCTGAAGTTCTTCCATTAAAAGGGTTACAAAAATTATTGTTCTGAAACTTTTCATTTTAAATTTTATAGTTTTTCTTAATTAAGTTATTACTTTAAAGTGAAGATTGTAACTCATAAATTCAGAAGAAAAGTGGAACTGGAGGTGCACTTTGGCAATTTATCTATACTATAGTATAAAGGAATAGGGTATAATTTAATTTAATGATTATCCCCTCCTTAATAAAATAATAAATAAATATTTTATTATTAAAACAATAAATATATCTATTTATACTATTATATTAAATACGTAATAATAAAAATTTGGTTCGTAGTCAGTCTGGTCACCGTAATTATAGTAATATTTTAAAATAAAACACTTTCATAAATAAATTAATATTTATAACAGAATTATAATATGTCTAACAATTTTCGTTAAAACAAAAATAATATATAAAATTCACTCGGCCGGGCTAAACAAAGTTATACTATTGATCTAATTTTAAATAAAAAAACTAAAAAAAAAACTGCATATAGTTAATTGGATTTGAAGAATCGGGCTAAAGTAAAATAATAAATATTATTGATCCCGCTAAAAATATTATATTATTGAACCAGACTATAACAAAATAAAATTTGAAAGAAAATTCATGAGGTCGATATAATGTCATCAAAATAATACATATTATCCATTCAGTCTAAAATAAAATAATAATCACCCCGGGCTAAAATAAAATTAAACAAAATAGTAAGTATAATTAGGTGGATTTGATTGATATAATGGGCCTCAAGCTAACAAAATTTTTGTCATTGATACATAAAATTTTACCATTGATTGGGGTTTAAACATATTAAACTAACATAAATCTGAACATAATTATTTGGATTTGGTCGATTAACAGACTAATGACAATTCGTATATATTATTAATTTCAGCAAAAATTTATTTTTTAATTAAATATAATAATCTTTCATAAACACACCTATAAATATCAATACAAAGATAATTTTCAATCATTACATTATTTTTTAAAACCGTAGGATCACTAACTTATACACCTATGTGTATATTAATAATTATTATCAAATCATATTATTAAAATTTCAAATAAATAAGTTTCATAAAATTAAACTTTTGAAAGGCACATGTCATAGCCTATTTGTTTATTCTAGGATTGAACTCAACTCAAATAAGAATTTAACAAGTAAATAGTGGTTCTATCATCAAAAAGATCTCTCAAAGTAACATCTGTCAAAGGATTAAGGAACATTGTTCATCTACAAACTTGAGGAATTAATTCACTGGAAGAAGCTCAAGAAATTGATCAAGCCTCAGTGATATAAATCAAGATTGTGGATTTAATCAGGTGACAGAGATCTTGTCAGGGTATCAATTAATTACAGGGATTTAATCTGAAGAAAATCAAGTTATTAAAATCAAGACATGAAGAAACATCACAGAAGTTAGTCATTCATGAACCAGACAGTACATCGAGTGTCAACATTGAAGTGATGGAATTGATTCATAATTTTCAGTGATTTTCAGAAGATTGTCAGAAGAGTGGTTGCTGTTCAAGAATAGTATTAATTCTCTATTAATTAATTAAGTCATATAATTTAATTAAGAAAATAAATTATATCTGCAAAGATTAATTTATTGATTAATTGAATTAATTGGTTAATTAATTCTGAATTAATATTATGTATTTTCAGAATTGATTTTGAATTAATATTCAATATTAATTCAGCAAGACAAACATTTGAACTGGTATGACAATTGGATTGTCATACCGAAAGTCTTTCCAGTTCTTTTAGATTGTCTTGCCGAAAGTCTTTCCAGCTCAAAGGATTGTCTTACCGATAGTCTTTTCAGCTCAAAGGATTGTCTTGCCGACAGTCTTGCCAGTTCATTCAATAGTCTCACCGATTGTCTTGCTAGATCAAAGGATTGTCTTTCCAGTACAATTCAATTTGATTGTTTGATTACTTATAAACAGAAGCAGATCTTTCAACAGACAACATTGAATATTTCAACCAACTCAAGAACATAGAAACAAAAAGAAAGTAGTGAACTTATTATCTTCTACTGCAATATTACAGGATATTAATTTCTAGTATTTATTGTTAAATCTAAGCCACTAGAAATCCTTCTCTCGTTCTTATGTAACTATCTAGCGGATCAAAATCCCTAGAACTAAATCTCAAATTGTCTTTAGCATTTGATCTTTTTATTTCAAAAATAGAAAAAGTTCATGTCGAATTTATTCTAGATTTGGAATAATTTATTTGAGATTAATCCCTTGTAAACGATACCGTTGTTGTAACACCTTTCAAGTTTAATAATAGTTTTATTTAACTTGAATTTTGTTTCACTTTTTTATTCCGCATTATATTCGATTAAACGGTATAGTTTGTATTCAACCCCCTTCTACAAACATATTGGGACCTAACATTTTTTACTTTAAATTAAATTGAAAAAAGTTATGTTGTAACACCCCCGACTTAAAAATAAATATTAGATGGAATGAATGGAATAAATATTCTAATTATGTGTTACTTGACATATGTGTTCGATGTTTACATGTGATAAAATTTATGAATTTTTATATATCTAAAATAAAGTATAGATAATTTTGATATTTTTCTAGCAATTTATCTATCATTATATGATTTTATAAACGATCGATTTATAATTTTTCAAATTAGATATTAATTATTTTGAATAATCGGAAATCGTCCAACTTTAACGGTTTTTATGTTTTCACCACCCAGAAGTTTCGGGAAAACTCATTTTTATCTTAATTTAATTATTTCGAGTATTTTCCGTGTTTTAACTTTTTCAATTCGGAGTACGATTTTACTCATACGGTTCCCAGTACAAATTTTATGATATTATTTTAGTTTCGGTAAACCGATAAACCATATATTTCGATATACGAGATATCTTGATTAGAATCTTATCTTATCTTTTCTTAGTACGTGCAATCATATCTTATCTTTTCGCAGTACGTGCAATCATATTTTATCTTTTAGCAGTAAGTGCAATCCTGTCTTATCTTTTCGCAGTACGTGCAATCCTATCCTATCTTTCGTAGTACGTGCAAGCCTATCATATCTTTTCATAGTACGTGCAATCCCATCTTATCATTCCGTAGCTATAAATAGCCCTTTAGTACCTTGTTCAAAAAAAAGAAAAGCAAACATAAAAATCTTATAATTACCCGAAGAAAATACGTATATTCATAGTATTCTTCATAATCAAATGAGTATTTGAAGGCGTTATCGAACTCCGATTTTAGCATGCAAGTAGTCGAATCGAAACTCGTAACAAGTAGAATCAAGTTTTAGCAACCATATCACTGTAGATTCAATTGGACGAAAGATCGATAGTAAAATCAATTCGAAGTTTGGGATTCATAGAGAATAAATTAAGCGGTGCACGGTAAATATATAATGTACTATTTTACTGTTGATGTTTTGATCTTTAAATGAGGACTGATTTTATTTGACTGATGATTCACTGATGAAAAACGAGTATTCTTGCACTGATACTTGATGAACTGATGATGATGCTTCCTTTTTAGACTTATGTTTGTACCCAGTTAGGGTCTTTTGATGTATCGTAAACTTTTGTTATATACTGAAGATGTTGTACGAATTTTAGATTATTAATTAAGTTTATGGTTATGTAAGTATATATCGATTTGTAGTTAATTTGGCATCTCCAGGTTGGGTTTCTAAGGTCATCCCGAGGTCGGGGGCGTCACAGGTGGTAAATGAGGACTGATTTTATTTGACTGATGATTCACTGATGAAAAACGAGTATTCTTGCACTGATACTTGATGAACTGATGATGATGATGCTTCCTTTTTAGACTTATGTTTGTACCCAGTTAGGGTCTTTTGATGTATCGTAAACTTTTGTTATAGACTCAAGATGTTGTACGAATTTTAGATTATTAATTAAGTTTATGGTTATGTAAGTATATATCGATTTGTAGTTAATTTGGCATCTCCAGGTTGGGTTTCTAAGGTCATCCCGAGGTCGGGGGCGTCACAGGTGGTATTAGAGCTAAGGTTTCAAAAGGGGACGGATATAGGATTTAGAATCCCGAGTAGTAAAATTTTAGGTTCGAGGAACATTTAGTAAACGCGTAAGCGTAAGTTTTACACGTGGCCATTTTAGACCGTAGAACGTATGTAGTGCTCGATGATCGTTATTGTGGCTTATATTATGACGTGTGCAGTACTCGGTTGATCGTTAGTGTAGCGTATGACATGATATGTGTAGTACTCAATAATCGTTATTGCAACATATATTCGGAATGAAGTAGGATTAATAGTATGTGTTGAATTGTAGGTAAAGATGGTTGATGAAAATTCTTGTGGAAGTGGATCTGGTGTACAAATTAGTCCCGAGATGCTATTGGTTTTAGCGAAAATGAGAAATATGTTGAAGAGCTTAACTGAGGAGCAAACACCTGTGGATACTCCTACCATGGATATTGAGCATGTGAAAAATATAGAGCGAGAAGGTGAGAAAAAAGCGAAGATGTACCTACAAAACTTTTAAGGACACAGATCCCCCTGTATTGAAAGGAGATTTAGATCCACATGCAGTAAACACATGGATTAAAGAAATGGAAAAGGTGATAGAGATCTCTGAATGTTTGGAGGAACAAAAGGTGAAATTTGCAACATACTCTTTAAGGGGGAAGCTATTTTCTAGTGGGATACGGTTAAGTAGACTAAGGATTGCCATAAGATGACTTGGACGAGGTTTAAGGCGTTATTTTTTGATAAGTATTTCCCGACATGCATGAAAAATGAGATGGAGATGAAGTTTTTAGGACTGAGGAAGGAAGGAATGTCCGTGTCGGAATTTTTATCCAAATTTTTAGAACTTTCTAGATTTTCTCCTTATCAGGTTGATACAGAAGCTAGGAAATGTCAAAGGTTTCAAGAGGGACTGAAGCCTCAAATCAGAGAAAGGGTTTCTGTTGGGAATATGTTGTGAACTTGATGATTAGATTAACAAAACACCTTGGTAGATTTAACTTAGTGAAAAATATAGCACTTGATGGATAATCAGATATAGTCCCGACGGATGACTCAATATAGTCCCGACGGATGATGATTTGACATCCATCGAGTGAGTAGCTTGTGTAATAATAAGTATTGTAACACATTTCAGTGAACAACTTTGTATAGATCCTGCAATAGCATATAAGTCATGTTGACTATTATTAGATATGCAGAATAGGTGATTAATTGTAAATATAAGATGTCTTGTAATTCTGCATAAGTGAAATGAAGTCAAGTGTCAAATAGCTACCCGACGGATGATCAACAAAGCTACCCGACGGATGATCAATAAGGAAACCCGACGGATGACAAGCATGTACTCGAGGGATGATCAATTCAAATATCTATTGACAGTGACAAGACAGTCACATGCGTTGGGTGTTTTCAAAAGAAATATGGGAACCTGTTTAACAGGAAATGAAGAACAAATAAGCATTACCATTTCCATGCAAGCTAAGAAGATTTTCCAAGATGCTGGAATAGAGTAGTGAAGCAGCATGGAGTTTGACTTGATAGTTTTGTTTATTATCCTGTCTTATTACCATGTAAACTTAGTTATATATAAACCAGGTGTAGCTAGTGAAACAAATAACTAATCAAACACTTTTAGAAGAGAAATAGAAAAAGCTGTGACTGTTAAGAATTTCTCTGTAGTTTGTATGTTCACTTGTAAAGCAGCTGTGAGACAATTTGTTCTTCACAGAGTTCTTAAATTGATATATATATATATATATATATATATATCTGGTGGATATTTTCAAATCCACCAGAAAATTTTAAAGACTTGTGTTTTTATTACTTAGTGTTTTTGATTTATTTAACTTGTGATTCCGCACCTTGCAAATCAAAACACTTGTATATATAGTTTGAGTTAAAACATTTTATAATTCAAGAAAAAGTTTACTAGAATTACATTCAACCCCCCCCCCCTTCTGTAATTCTTGCTGCATTGTTAGGGACTAACAATTGGTATCAGAGTAAGCTCTTGAAGCACAAAGAGTTTAAAGATCATAACAACCAGCAAGATGAACAAAAAGGATGTTGGAGTCAAGATTCCTTTTCTGGACAAAGATAATTACCATCACTTGAAGGTAAAGATGCATCTTCATTTACTTTCTCAAGATGAGGCCTATGTGGATTGCATAGAGAGAGGTCCTCATGTACCAATGAGAGCTACAAATGGAAATGAGCCATCAGTTCCCAAGCCAAGGCATGAATGGTCAGATCCTGATATTGAGCAAGTCAGGAAAGACAAGAAGGCCATGAATATTTTATTCAATGGAGTTGATGGTGACATGTTTGACAACATCATCAATTGCAAGACAACCAAGGAGATTTGGGACACCATTCAAATAATTTGTGATGGCACTGAACAAGTTAGAGAAAACAAGATACAGTTACTAATTCAGCAATATGAGCATTTTCACTGTGAAGAAGCTACTAAATGCTCTGAAGCTGCATGGAAGAGTCTACCAAACCAAAGATTCTAACCTCAAATTCCTGAGATCCCTTCCAAAAGAATGGAAACCAATGACAGTCTCTTTGAAAAATTCACAAGAATACAAGGAGTTTACACTAGAGAGACTGTATGGCATTCTAAAGACTTATGAGCTTGAAATAGAGCAAGATGAAAGAATGGAGAAGGGAGAAAGAAAGGAGGGTCCATTGCACTGGTTGCTGAGTTAGAGAAAGAGAAGGATATGAAGATAGAAGTTGTTGAGTCTACTTCAAAGGTCTGTGAAAACAAGGGCAATGGACTGGTAGCTGAAAATGAAGATTCTTTGATCCAAGATGATATAGATGATATTGATGAATATCTTGCATTTCTTTCCAGAAGATTTTCCAATCTCAAGTTCAAGAAGAATTTTGGAGCAACTAAGCCAAATAGAAACATGATGGATAAATCAAAATTCAAGTGTTTCAAATGTGGCTTGGCAGGGCACTTTGTCAGTGAGTGTAGAAAGTCAGATTCCAGCAAGAAGAAGTTTGAGCCTGTGGATTATAAACAGAAGTATTTTGAGGTGTTCAAACAAAAGGAAAGAGCTTTTATTACATAAGAAAATAACTGGGCAACAGATGGTTTGGATGAGGATGAAGATGTCAGCTATGTCAATCTAGCCCTAATGGCCAAGTCTGATGAAACAGAGACAAGTTCTTCAAGTAATCAGGTAATCACCACTAACCTTGCACATTTATCTAAAGCTGAGTGTAATGATGTAATAAATGACATGTCTACAGAATTATATCACTTGCGTGTTACACTTAAGTCCCTCACTAAGGAAAATGCTAAAATCAAAGAAAATAATTTGTTTTTAAGTGAGAGGAATAATGTGCTAGAGTCTCAGTTTATTGAATTTGAAAAATTGAGAATAGAATGTAAGATTGCTAAGGAGGAATTAACTGAGTCCTTGAAGAAAGAAGAAATTTTGAAAAAGCAGCTTGATCGTGAACAAGAGGTGATTAAGGCATTGAAATCATCTAGAGATGTCCATGCTCAAATCACCAAAGTTTAAGGTATTGAGTCCTTCTGTGATGCAGCCTGGAAAAAGAGTAAAGAGAAGCTGGAATCCAATTTGGTTGAAGGATTGCTAACAGATGTAGACTCGGCGGATGATGAGAGTCATCCGTCGGATAATCAAAAAGGTTATCCGTCGAGTGACATAAATCCTCATTTGTCGGTTGTGAACAAACCTGTGAGTAAAACCAAACTTGCCAAGTTAAATGAAAAATATGGATCAGTTTCCAAAAACTTTATTTTAGGAGAATCTAGTCAAGTGAAGAAGGAGAAGAAAGTGAATGTTGGTCATTTGTCAATCAAGCAATTGAATGACAGACTAGAAAAGATTGAGGTTAAAACAGAGGCTAAAAAGAAAAATAATAGAAATGAGAAAGTAGGGATTAACAAACATAACAACTACACACCTGATAAGTATGCTCCAATAAAAATCTGTGTTAAGTGTGGAAGTGTTAATCATCTGTCTGTTAATTGCAAAATTTCCGTGCCTACTTTCATGACTGTACCACCCTATTTTCCCAACATGAGTGATATGCCTTCTATGCCTATGAATGCTATATCTGCACAGAATATGAATGCAAAATTTTCTAATATGTCATTTGCACCTAATCCTTATTATGCCGCATTTAGTATGCCTC
Organism: Apium graveolens; assembly: GCF_009905375.1. Taxonomy (NCBI): domain Eukaryota; kingdom Viridiplantae; phylum Streptophyta; class Magnoliopsida; order Apiales; family Apiaceae; genus Apium; species Apium graveolens. The sequence goes on from NC_133648.1 coordinate 101,491,185, forward strand.
AAATGCCACTTAGCATGCCCTACTGGAATAACATATTTACAAATAGCATGTCATTTCCTTTTAATCAAAATGTGCATGATAATTCTGTTTTAATGAATGGTTTCAAAGGTCCAACTCATATGACTAAGGATGAATCTGATATCCCCAAGTCAAATGAGATCAAACCTAAGAAACAAAAGAATAAAGCTAACAAGGCTGGACCCAAGGAAACTTGGGTACCAAAATTAACTTGATTTGATTTTCATGTGTGCAGCGAAACAGAAAGAATATGTGGTACTTGGATAGTGGTTGTTCAAGACACATGACTGGTGATTCTACCATGCTCATAGAGTTCAAGAAAAGAGCTGGCCCAAGTATTACTTTTGGAGATGACAACAAGGTTTATACTGTGGGATATGGCTTGATTTCAAAAAACAATGTCATTATTGAGGAGGTTGCCTTAGTGGATGGTCTCAAGCACAATTTGTTGAGTATCAGCCAACTTTGTGATAAAGTCAATTCGAATACCTTCAATACGGAAGCTTGTGTTGTGACAAACAAGAGGGGCAACAAAGTGGTTCTCACTGAAGTGAGAAAAGGAAATGTGTACTTAGCTGACTTCAACTCATCAAATGCGGAATCTGTTACTTGTCTTCTCAGTAAAGCAAGTGAAGATGAAAGTTGGCTATGGCACAATAAGCTATCCCATCTGAACTTCAAGACCATGAATGAGCTTGTAAAGAAAGAACTGGTTAGAGGTATTCCTCAAGTGGAGTTTTCTAAGGATGGACTGTGTGATGCTTGCCAAAAGGGAAAGCAAATCAAAGCATCATTCAGAAAGAAGCTTGATTCAACAATTGAAGAACCTTTGCAACTGCTACAAATGGATTTGTTTGGACCAGTCAATGTGTTGTCCATCTCAAGGAAAAGATTTTGCCTCGTAATTGTAGATGATTTCTCAAAGTTCTCTTGGACATATTTCCTAAAGTCTAAAGATGAGGCTAGTGAAATCATCATCAATCACATAAGGCAAGTCAACAATCATCCTGATTTCAAAGTTAGAAGAATCAGGAGTGACAATGGAACTGAGTTCAATCTGTCATGAGAGCATTTTGTGAAGAGAATGTGATTATGCATGAGTTTTCAGCAACAAGAACTCCACAACAAAATGGAGTAGTAGAAAGAAAGAACATATCACTTATTGAAGCTGCAAGGACAATGTTTGAAGAATCAAAGTTACCAACATACTTCTGGGCTGAAGCTGTAAATACTGCATGCTACAATCAGAATATTTCTTTGGTTAATCAAGCAAAATGCATGACTCCCTACCAATTGTTCAAGAACAAGAATCCAACTCTAAATTTTCTTCATGTCTTTGGCTGCAAATATTATATCTTGAGAAATCAAACTGATCAAAATGGGAAGTTTAATGCTAAAGCAGATGAAGGAATTTTTGTTGGATATGCTGTTGGTAAAGCATACAAAGTCTAAAATGTGAGAACCAACATTGTTATGTAATCAATACATGTTGTGTTTGATGATAAAAAGATTGAAGGTCTACAAGATGGAGATTACCATGAGAGCCTAAAATTCGATAATGTGGAGATGGTTAGTGATGACAGTGATGATGAAAGTGATCAAGAAACTACAACTAAGGATAGTGCAGAAAAATCTACAACCAATGAAGCTAATAACTCAACATTCATCGAGTTAAAAAATGTTTCATCCATCGACAGACAATTTGCATCATCCATCGGGAGACAATCAGCTTCATCCGTCGGAACTCAAAATACACCATCCATCGGGTCATCAAAAGAAGCTGAAAGTCAGAATAGATCACTTACAAAAAGTCCCTCTTTCTCAAATCATAGATTTATAAACTTAGGGGGAGTTTCTAATAATCAAAACTCAATCACACATCAAGACAACAATGAGGCCTCTTCATCTAGAGCTAATGTACCTTAACAAAGAAAATGGACAAAGAATCACCCCTTTGAGCTCATCATTGGTGATGTAACTCCCCCGAATCCGGGGTCAGAGGATTTGGTCGTCACAATAAAACTTCAATCCAAATTAACCTATTTAATTAATAAACAAATGGCAGCGGAAGATATTTATCATAAATGACCCCAAACTAATCCAAGATCTTTTAAGGTTACAGTTCTAGAAATAAGATATCCAAATTCCATCAATAAATTTTTCACTTTCTTTTAAAACTCCTTTTAACAAAATCCAATTCAAAACTAAACCCACTAGTATAACTTCGAAATGAAGTATACTAGGCCCAAATAAAATACACAACTATAATATAATATAATATAGACAACTTTATACAATAAAACTTACACTAGTTCGTAAACCCTGGACCAACCACCTTACAAGAGCTTCTTCTTTGCTTCCTTGAATTACGCAGTTAAACAGCGCAAGCTAATCCTCACTGGAGGTTAAATTTAAAAACAGGCAAGTATGAGCGAAAGAAATGCTCAGCAAGTTCAGTATAACATATATAGCGTCTTTTGATATAAAACCTACATCTACATTAGAGCAGAACATTTAAAATCATAATTGCTGAAACAGAAAATTTATTAAAAATCGGATAATTGTTTCTCATTGTATTCAAAACTCTTTTTGATATTTTTGAGCGAAAAGCTTCAATAATACTTTGAATCTTGATGAGGATAAAACTCGTAAAACCGTGTTTACGGAAATATCGTAAACAACAACATGAAACAGTGCTTATGGACTGAATCATAAACTTTATTCAAAACCAAAACACTTGATAAATCATACCTTATAAGATTATCAAAAGCAATATAATAATTTAGATTGGAATCCTCGAACGACGGTGTGTTGCCGCCGGTGATCAGCCGCGGAGCAACACCGGTATGCCTAAGCATATCCAACTAAACAAATGGGGCACCCAAGGCACATATTGGCCTATTGGTATTATATCCTGTATAATACCTCACTCTCCGCTGGACCGCCGCCGCGGCCTCTTACGCAACCATCCAATCTTAAAACATTTTATTGAGAGGGGTCATAAAACTTGACACCCTTATAAACTTTTATTCCCCCATTTACTTGGGCAGGAATACTCGCAAAACCAACTCCTTTTTTTCTCAAAACCCAAAACATTTATAAATCCATTCATTTGATAAGTAAAATCACTTAGATATTCTGAACATAGAATAGCAGAAGAGTACTTGCATAAAAAAAATTATTTAATTCAGTGATATGTAAAACATCTATCTATTACGAACTGAATAGGGAGAGCAATACTTGCATGATAAGATTTAAAATAAATATCACTTGAACAATAAGTGATGATAGGGATACTAGCCTTTGGGATTTAGCAGTTAGTCACACTCGTATAAATGCATCTATTCTGAAATTCCGTCTCGAAGCATCACCGTCTTTCTTTTCAACACTTCACCGATATGCTGCTCCTGCGATTGCTAAAAGCCAGCTACCCAATACCATTCCATCTCATTCTTTATCCAACGTCTTGTCCTGATCAACTCGAATGATCCGCATCTATAATTAAAAGATATAACTTTAATCGCCTAATCGATAATCACTCGACGAACTGCGCGTCAAATGTCTAACGTCTACCCATACGATAGCCCACACATAAATATAACAGACAAACACAGGACCCTTGATCCACACACACACATAATTCACATAGCACATAAGCACATAACTCATATATCATATAATTCGTATCACATATGACTCGGTTCACCAAAAGGTTCGACTCAATACGTTTTAAAACTGAAATCGGGTCAAAAATATGATTTATCGATTAATAGTTGACTCAGAATGACTTGTAAAATAAGTGACCTTTCGAAACAAAAGAATTTGGGTCTCGAAAGTATTTTTATTGAAAGCGGAATATTTTTCTGAGTCTAGAGGCATTCGTTTCGTATTAAACGGACGAACGGTTTATTTATTATAAATTTTTGAACATTTTTTGAAATTAAAATGGGTCTCCGAATCATTAAATAATTAAATAATAGGGCTTGAACACCTGAAAATAATTATATAAGAATTATCAAGCCTATAAAATAATTTAAACTAATATTTTAAAGCTCGAAACTATTTTTCAGAATTTTTAAATCAAGAATAAATAAATAAATCTAATTAAATAATCAATTAAAATTAATTAATAACTAATTAAATTAATTAATCAATTAACTTTTAAATTAATTGAATAATTAAATAATTAATTAAATAATTTGAATTTATTTTTGAATTAAAAATAAATTTTCAGAAATAAAATGTTAATTTTTGAAATTTTTGGAAATTAAAAACAATTTTTGAAAATAATTTATAAAAAGAAATATGAATTCTGAAGGAATTTAAAACAAAATCCAGAATTTGTAAAGTTCTTGAAACTTTAGGGGCTAAAATGTAAAACAAGGTTTCAGAAAATTTTTAGGACAAAAGTGGATTGAAGTCGGGTCAGACCCCGGGTCACAGTCGACCCGAACGGGTCACCCCCTTTTCTGAAGAACACCGGCAGTTGCAGATTCCGACGAGGCTAAATCCGGCCAAAACACGGACGATTCTTGCATGTTCTTGATCCTAATTAATCACCTAGTTATCCAGAAACACAACCCAAACCTTCTTGCTCACGGAGGCGTTCCTGGTTATCTTCCCAGGTGAAACCACCATTATCGCCAGCGAAGCTTCGAGCTTTTCCGGTGATACTTTTTCGGCATCCAACACAAAATTCAAGCACATGACCAATGTTATTTTTAAACGATCTATTCACTGGTCTTGCTCAATCGAACCCAGATTCGACAGATTAAAAGTTCCCAATTTTAATTAAGAATATTCAAAGAATTAAAATCCTAATTTCTTTAATATGATAATTAAACAACAATTTGGGCATGTTATTGAACTCCAAATTTAAAGTATAATATACCAAAATGACCAGGAAGAAATTATCTACACGATTATGCCATCAAATCACACAAATAACATCAAGAACAAAAATTCATATTTTAATCCATTTTTAATTCGAATTAAAATAATTAAATAAGAAAAATACCTTGATTCCTGGGAAAAAACTGATGATTGATTCAGAAAGAAGATTTCGAGAGCTTCGTTTTGATATGGTGTACGCCCGAATCGGAGTTCGATAACGCCTTCGTTTGTACGATTGATTCTCAGGAACGTATCTGTTTTCTAGGATTTTCTCTGTATTTACGATATTTTAACTAGTTGCAAATGAATAAACGGAATAAATAAAATAAGAAATAGGCTACTTATATTTATGGAATATTGGATCATTCTGGATCATTTTTTATCGTTAAATTAGTTGCTTGGGCGCTAAGTAACTACAAAATGATCCAAAAATAGATTTCTTAGCCGCTAAGTAACTATAAAAACGATACAATTCAATACCATAATTGGATAATTATCAAAACCGAGCTTTTTATAAAACACCATATACGAAAATAATGTAAAAATATCCCGTCTCTCGAGAATACGGGTTTTGTTGATTTATCGAAATGGTTATCGTATCGAAAATATTACGACGGGCCGCGCACGGGTCAAACCGTAATCCGGATCGAAAAAGTCAAAACACGGAAAATGTCCGGAATTGCCAGATTAGGTTAGGAAGGAGTTTTCGGAAGAGTTTCGAGTTGTAAAAACGCAAAAAATGGTTGACGTTGGACGATTCCCGGCTTTATAAAATAATTTAGTAATTACTCAAAAAATAATTAATGATTCATAAATCATTATAAAATCATATAACACTCCAAAAATTATCAGAAAATATCACAATTATCTATATTTTATTGTGGAATATAAAAATTCAAATACTCAAATAATATCATGTATAAATACCCAAACATCAATTCCAATTATCAGGTAATTCACCAAAATTCACATAAAATCATATAAATAATTCCAAATAATAATAACAATATATGAAAATATGGGATATTACAGGTGATGTATCTTCTAGAGTTCAAACAAGAAGAGCAACTCAAGAAGAATGTCTATATAGAAGTTTCCTATCTAAGGAAGAACCAAAGAAGGTATAAGAAGTCTTGTTGGATCCTGATTGGATTTTAGCTATACAGGAGGAGCTAAACCAATTTGAAAGGAACAATGTTTGGAAGCTGGTACCCAAGCCTAAAGGAAAGAAGCCAATAGACACCAAATGGGTATTTGGAAACAAGATGGATGAAAATGGCATAGTAGTCAGGAACAAAGCTAGATTAGTTGCTAAGGGCTACTGTCAACAAGAAGGAATAGATTTTGATGAAACCTTTGCTCCTGTTGCAAGACTTGAAGCCATCAGAATCTTCTTAGCCTATACAGCCCATACCAATTTCAAGGTCTATCAAATAGATGTCAATAGTGCTTTCCTAAATGGAGATTTGGGGGAAGAAGTCTATGTCAGTCAGCCTCCTGGTTTTGAAGATCCAAACCTACCTAATCAGGTATACTATCCTTTGAAAGCACTCTATGGATTGAAGCAAGCACCTAGAGCCTGGTATGACACTTTGTCAAAGTTTCTTTTAGAGAATCACTTCACTAGAGGTACTGTAGACAAAACTTTATTCTTTAGAAATGTTAATGGTTCTAGCATACTTGTTCAAATTTATGTAGATGACATTTTTTTTGTTCTACAGATGAAAAACTTTGCAAAAAGTTTGCCAAATTGATGCAAAGTAAGTATGAAATGAGCATGATGGGAGAACTAACTTACTTTCTTGGTTTGCAAGTTAAGCAAGTTAGTGATGGAATATTCATTAGTCAAACTAAATACATTTATGATCCTTTAAAAAAGTTTGAACTAATGGATTGCACATCTGCAAAAACTACCATGGCCATTGCAACTAAACTTGAATTAAACACTACTGAAAAGTTTGTGGATATTTCAAGTTATAGAGGCATGGTTGGCTCACTTCTATACTTAACAGCTAGTAGGCCAGATATAATGTTTGCTACATGTATTTGTGCTAGATTTCAGGTTGATTCTAGAGAATCTCATTTAATTGCTATTAAGAGAATTTTCAGATATCTCAAAGGTACACCAAAACTTGGCATTTGGTACCCTAGAGATTCTGGTTTTGATCTAACTGGTTATTCAGATGCAGATTATGCAGGTTGTAGAATTGATAGAAAAAGTACAACAGGAACCTGTCAATTTCTAGGAAACAAGCTTGTGTCCTGGTTCAGTAAAAAGCAAAATTCAGTTTCTACTTCTATAGCTGAAGCTGAATATATTGTTGCTGGCAGTTGCTGTACACAGATTTTATGGATGAAAAACCAATTGCTAGACTATGGTCTGCAAGTGGAAAGAATTCCTATTTTCTGTGATAACACAAGTGCAATTGCCATCACTTAGAATCCAGTACAACATTCAAGAACAAAGCACATAAACATCAAGTACCACTTCATAAGGGAACATGTAATGAATGGTACTGTGGAACTACATTTTGTTCCAAGTGAAAAACAGCTTGCAGATATATTTACCAAGCCACTGGATGAATCCACCTTTTCAAGGTTGGTAAGTGAGTTAGGTATGCTTATTTACTCTTGAATCTTTTCAGATATTTTGCAAGTTGTAAAGCAGCCAGAAATTTAATTGATTTTTCAGTCCTGGATGAAGTTTTGGCTAAGTCAAAATTTACATCCCGGCGGATGATCATTATCCATCGAGTTCGATCATCCGTCGGAATACAATTTGTCAATAAAATCAATTATTTTCTGGAATTTTTTTAACTCGACGGATAACTGTTTATCCTCATCCGTCGAATTATCTAAATCCTAGCCGTTAATTTTCTGAACATTATCCATCGAGTATACTTACAGTTTGTAAGCATAACACGATGGATAATTGATGGAATTTTTACAGTTTATTTTATTTTAACGGCTATTTTGGGAAATTTTTATTGGTCACTTTATTTTACTTTATTATTTTTGACAGTTTTCTTTTAACTTATAAAAGAAGAATTCATTTTCATTTCTTTTCTTTTATCATTCTCAATTCATCTGCTCTAACTTCTCTCTCTCTCTCAAAAGCAATTACCCTCTCTCTCTGCAATTTTTACTCTCTAACAATGGCACCAGTCGTCAAAATCATGTCTCAAACTGGCTTCATCTATGAGAAGAATAATTCCACGGCTCTATTGAACAAGGGGATTCAACAGTCTGGCGACTACCACAAAATGATGGATTTTGTGCAAGGCTGTAAGCTCAAATATGCCATGCTAGAGTCTCCCACTATCTACTGTGAGGTTGTGGAAGAAATATAAACGACTGTAGTGTACAACTCAACTGACAAGACCATCACTTTCACTATTTAAAGTAAGGAATTTTGTGTTAAGAGTGACATTGTTAAAGCATGCTTTAGGATTCTTGATAATACTGTCTCTACTCCACACACAGAAACTGATTTTGTTAACATGTTAAACTCCATGGGTTATGCACTCACCATCTCTAAATTAAGTGAAATTAGGAGATTGGGTCTTAGGAAAGAATGGAGTTTCCTGTGTGATGTAGTTACTAAAATATTTTCTGGAAAAATTAGCAACTTTGATTCTGTTAATTTCTCCATGATCAACATGCTTTACATGCTAGTAACTGATAAATACTTCAATTTTAGTGATCTAGTCTTGTAACACCCCCAGATCCAGGGTCGTCAGATCCGGGTCGTCACGGTCTTTCTTTCCACAATATCACTTCACTTAATTAATAATAATAACCTTATACTGTGACCCCACACTAACACACACCACAACCCGTTATAGTCTCAGAGATGAAATTTAAATAAGTACAAGTCTTTGAATCCACAATTTAAAAGTTATTACAACCCAAAATGATTACTTGATAAATTTACAGTTAATTTCCATTATCTGCCACAAGTTATAATTATACATAATTGATTCTCAAAAGTAGATGGTCTGATCTACAATAGACCTACCTCTGCAGCTATAGCAGCTACAACATCAACGGGAAGACGCGGGACGCTTCCCACGCGCTTGCGCTGGGTCTGCTGGAGTCTGGCCATCTTTCCTAACTGTTGTTGTGTGATGAAGAAATAAAGCAAGGGTGAGCAGCAAGCCCACCAAAATAATATGTATAGTGATTTACAATATATGAGCATTCTCATAGTACTCATGAAAGTCTTGGTCAAGAAGAAATGAACCAAGTTGATATCTTAACGCGACCAAGTCGCAAAATATTCAGTATATATGTATATACATATATATACTTTTCACAATATTTGAAATCCTTTTCCATGCATAATATACACAGAGTTCCAGTTTATAACTGTATAAAAATATCGTTGCAAGGTGATCTCATATATCTAACCTTGTCTCAACGTTTTTCTGAAAATCTTTGTCATTCATAAGACAACCATTAACTAGATATAAGTTTAAAAGATGAAGTTACAAGATACTCCAATATACTTATATCTTTTCCAAATACTACTTGAACTATCACCGTTCAAGTTATAATTAGTTTCAAAAGTTCATCACATAGATGAGACTACAAGATAATACTTGAATAGATTCAATCTTTGAAATATTATTGAATGAAATGAAGTTACGAGATGCTTCATTAAGTCCCGATATATATATACACCTATATATATCTCTCATACATTTCCTGAAAACCTCTGTCATGTAAAGTATGAACAGAGTTGTAATATCCAATGAATTTGGAAGGAAAAGAATTTTGGCATAAACCAGATATCTTGCTGATCAGGCAAAGATACCAATAAGTAACCTTTTCTACTGTAGATGGATGAATTCCTCACCGGTCATCACCCTGGCCGCATTAGGACCTCGCGCTAGACCGTTACCCGGCCACTCACGCGTTGATGGACTGCCACCCAGCCACTTACACTTTGATAGACCGTACCCCGGCCTGTCGCTTATGCCGACTCAATTAGATGGGCTTACTTCCCGAACATTGGGCAAGTAATCAATTCATTTATCAAAACAGCAACCTTGTTGCGAATATAAAATACACCATAGAGCCGGATTCCCCATGTTTTGAGCGAGTATTTAAATCCCCTTAAAAAGGAAGATCTTAAATATAAAAATGAGTTTTGGGATCCGCTCTAACTTTTAAAAATCATTTTGAAGACTCGAAAACACTTTAAAGAGTGTTTGGAGTAAAGCTGATTTAATGAAGTAAATCAGTCCCCATTATATTAGAAAATGACCGAATATTATTATTTAAATAATATTCCCATAAAGAATAGTCTTTATAAAAATAATTGAAGTAGAAGTATTAAAATTTATACTTGAAACGAGTATTAAATAACCAAAGATATACTTATATGAAAGTATTATCTTTATTTGAATAATCGAAAATAAGTTTGATTATTAACACCTTATTCTTTAATAAAATAAAGAATATATTTCAGCAAATAATCGGAGTCATAGATCCTCAAATGAATATTCAATAATATTCACTAATAATATAAAAGAGTCATAAGCCCTCGAATGAATATTCAAATAATATTCAATAAATAATATAAAAGAGTCATAAGCCCTCAAATGAATATTCAAATAATATTCAATAAATAATATAAAAGAGTCATAAGCCCTCGAATGAATATTCAAATAATATTCAATAAATAATAAAGTTTAAAGTTATCGAATAAACCTTATTCGATTAATAGTTTGGAAAACTATAACCATATATATATAAATATATATATATATTTATCCATATCCATATATATACAAAATCTACTCGGGATCCTCGACTCCCGGTTTTAGAAAATATTTTCACCTTTGGGTCCCTATACTAAGGGTATATGCAAGATACCGCTATCCTCTAGCATAGGTATTATCAACTGAACCAACAGATATATATTTCAAGAATATGAAACAGGCATGCATATATACCATATCACATGCTACAATATATCGCAAGAATTTGCTAAATAACCAACATGCATCTATCGCAAGATAATGCATATACATATATTTACATCACAACAACAGTATAACGGGTAGAAAACTTGCCTGAGCGACTGGGGTTACGAATGGCTCGGGACGAGTCTGGTAACCTATAAACAACAAGTAAGTTGGAATTAAACCAAAGTCACTTGTAAATCTATACTTTAACTAACTTAAACTCTAACGCTTGTTTTGCGCTCACTGATTCGGTTAAGTCACTCGGGTACCCTCGGCTCCACCATTTTTAATAATTTAACCTTTACGAGTTTTAAAGCGATTCCTTCGCGAGTGTCTTACCAACTGCCTAACACACTTACCATAAATGTTTCATACATTAATTAACCCTTTTTGGTCTTTAACCTATGTTTCAAAGTAAGGCGAGGGGAAAAGTTTCGTTCGCGAAACGCCGTTACTTGAAACGGTCGTTTCTCCTAAATCGTGCATCGGAATCGAACGAACTACATATCAAAGCGAAGCTCGTAACATGAGCTATCTAAATATGGCAGTGGTCATATTCTAGCAGGGGATTCTCGGGTCCTAATGTTATGAACAAAAGCAGTCTAAAGTAAATCGGACATTACGACGGCTATGTTTACGCGATTTCCCAATTTTAAACCAATTCAAAACAACCACAATTCAACCACATATCATTCATACAACCAACATCCATCCATACCATACTACAACAGCCCCAACAATTCAATATTTCCAATTCATACTTATTTCTCAATTATGAACTAAGAGTTTACTTAAGTTCATTAACTAATAACCAAGATTTCCAACTCCAAAAGTATCACAAAATCAACCAATCTCTAAACACACAATAATCATGCCTCTCACCAACTAAACTACTCATAACAAGCTCTAAACATGATTACACACCCATTACACTAACCCATCATCTAAACATTAGGAAATCTAAACAACAAAACTTAAATCTAAGACCATGAAGAGTTATACCTTCCTTGAAGCTTTTAATCCATGAAAGGTCCTTGGAATGCCCATGGAAGCCTTAATCTAACCTCCTACAAGCTTGTTCTTTCAAAGAAATCAAGAACACAAAAATTAATTTCAAGAAAGTACTATTCACCATCTTCTTGAATGATTTATAGGAAATGCTAGGAAAGGATTTTGAAGCTAAGATTTCTAGGAAGTATGTAACTTAACTAGGAGAAGCTAGGATAATTACCTTGTAAAATAGCAAGTGGAGGAGCTTGGACTTCCCATTTCTTAAGAAAGAAGCCGAGAGCTTCATGAAGAAATGGAAGGTTTGGTGTTTTGTGATTTGTTTTGCTTGGTTGGTTGCTTTTTGTCTTGTTTTTTTGGTTAATTCCCTTTGTAGCCTTGACTTTGTGTGGTTAATATTCCACCACATTTCCTTCCCTCTTATGTCATGCTTGCATCATCCTCATGATGTCATCCTCCCCTCCTTGTCCTCTTCTCATTGGTTGGGTGACATCATCCTCTCTAATCCCTTTGATTAACTTCCTAATTGTTTGCCTAATGACCGCTGATCTGTTATACGGTTCGCTTAACTTTCATTTTCGTTTATCGTTTGAGGGATCATACCCGGGATCTTATTACTTAGGTTCCCTTAACCTTTCTCAATATATTATATTCCTTTTATGATCCTCTCCTATAATTCTTTAATTTAAATCCTTTTTATCTTGTTACCTTTTTCTCAAATCTTTCCGTATCTAGTGTATTTCCGGGAAAAATCAAAGTGTTCGGATTTGGATTCTGACGATCTTTACATACACTTATATCCCATATAAAGTACTAATAAAATCTCAGAATATCCATATCAGAACCCCTACATAGTGTGGCATGAAAAGTTTTCTCATTCAGCAAAAACACTATTCATAAGGGTTTAAAAAATTTTCCAAAAATTGGGGTTATTACAGTCTCCCCTCCTTAAAAGGATTCCGTCCCGGAATCAGATAGAAATGAATAGGGATACTTTCTTAGTATTGCACTTTCTAACTCTCAAGTAAATTTTCCCAAATTGTGGTCCTACCACCAACTCTGCCTAGTTTGATAATCCTTCTCCTAAGCACTTGTTCCTTTTCACTCTATAACCCTTCCTGGTTGCTCCATATAGGTTATGTCGGGTTGCATATCTATGCGCTCATATGCCTCTATTTATCTGGCATCTAAATTACACTTCCTTAACATTGATACGTGAAACACGTTACGACCTGCTACATGTTCGGGGTTAGGGCTAGCTCATATGCTAACTTCCCAAACGTCTTAATATATCCAAGGGTCCAACAAATTGTAGACTTAGCTTTCCTTTCTTTCCGAACCTCATCAATCCTTTCCAAGGGATACCTATAACATTACTAGGTCCCCTATTTCATACTCTTTATCCTTTCGTGTCAAATCAACATACTTATCATGACCATCTTGGGCTACTACCAGCCGTCCTCTGATTAGATCTATCATATCCTTGGTCCTTTGGACTACTGCGGGTCCGAGCATCTTGCGCTCTACAACTTCATCCTAACATAAGGGAGATCGACATTGTCTTCCCTCAAGGATCTCATAAGGCGATATCTCAATACTGACATATGATCTATTGTCGTAAGATAACTTAATCCGCGTTAAATGATCATTCCAAATTCTTTCAAGTCTATTGCATAGACTCTCATTATAGCTTTTAGCATTAGAACTTTTGCTTCTCAATACCCATTCTTTCCCAGTTCGTAATCGCTATCACCTTTCGTTCCTAATATTATACTGGTTATACTTTTGCTCGCTAGCGTTCTATAACCTTTTAATAACCACGTCAACCTTAGTATCATGAATGTGTTCCCATTCCGCATACTACCACCACTTTATTACTCCTTTTTCAGTTGTTTCTATTTTCCAAAGTTTGATTAATCATGTAGAAGTAAAGGAATTTGTTGAGAGATCACTATGATCATGAACACTTGTTATATCGCATAGTTAGTACAGAAGGTGGCCAGCCTTTAGTACTTGACAAGCAATTAAACAATAGCTGGTATCCTACTCGGCTTCTATCACACAGATAGATAGTCATTCGGCAATACCTCCCCTTCTGGAAGGGTTGTTCTTCTCAGCTTACATGAAATGAAAAGAAGAGAAAAGAACAAATTGAAGAGAATTGTATATTCATAAAAAATTTTATTGCCATAAAATATCTGGCTTGGAACCTACCTCTGAACTATAGAGGTTTGTCATAGGAGAACAAATCATATACGTATATAAATCAACATTAAACATTATAGCCTCGTATTTCCCATGCCTAAATATTTTCGCTATCCCGTCCATCATTCTATGGACCCACACTCTTCCTCGAGCTTATACATAATCACCTTTGAAACTCCCTCGACATCGAAAATCGAATCTGGGATCTCATTCTATACATCATCGTTACTAGAATTCTATGCTTACACCGCAACCTTCCTCGTATAATAATACGACTCTCTTTTCATAAGAAGGAATAAATATTCAATAGGTAGATACTCTACTTAATTAGTCTATCAATGATAACTTATACACTACCACGACCCGATTAGTGGTACTCAATCTCAACACCCATTCCAATACAACTCTCATGGTTGTAATCAGCTCACTACTCGCAGAATCATTGCTGCCTTACTATGGTCCACCACTGACCTACTGTCGTCATTCATTTTCCATGAAGTCTTAATAGCTAACCATACGGAGTCCATACATGTCGTATCAAATCCTTCTAAGGAGGTAACATAATCACCATTCATGATTCATGGAGTACACTCCTGATCCTGACATACATACATGACATGAAGCATATAAAATTGCAGAAGAGTTTCAATCAAAGCAACGATAGCACGTTAATACCATTTTTAATCATATGCCTTAAATAGAAGACTTAACTCAAAGGTTCGTCTAGTCCTTTTGGAAACATGGTCCTGGCTTATCCCAAGATAGGACCTCCTAAGATAGATAGCCCGTTCATGGCAATTACACGACTTAAACTTTTACCAACTACTATTACGGTTGGATATTCCACAATCATCAGAAGGAATGTCAATCTTCCAAACCATAATTCAACCTTCACATTTTTAACCATCATCACTGTTTTCTTTTGGCACACGCGCCTATAATTATCCACTTACCTTTAAAGTGTCGGCCACCTCTTTGGCCTTTCCTGATAGTAAAATTTCCTTACAGTCAATGTCATTTTAACCACCTCCAAATAAATTTTCTACCTTATTTCCGATCACTGCTTGAGTGAAGATGTTTTCCTTAAAATCAGATGGGAAAGAAAAGAAAAAAAAAATCACCATTTTTCCATAAGTTATTGCCTCAATCTTTAGAGGCTAATCACTGTCAAGACTGACTCTCAATCATACTTAGAACATTTTTTTTTATCTTAAGTCCTAATTGCCCTGAACAATTTCGACCATTACTGGTTCGATCCATACTTTCTCGTGGTTTAACACGTGCCCCACTTGGCATCATTATAATTACGTCATATTTCCTTTATCCACATTTCTATTCTTGAGAATTTTGAATATTACCTTTTTCCTTATAAAACCTCTAAGGTTATCCTTCAATCGTTCCTCCTGTATTCCCTAGATACAGGGCATATCAAGATACCATTTAATAATACCAGAATCATTGTCTATATACTTCTGAAAAATTTCTCCACTGATTCTTAAAGGTTGTTATTACCTTAATCATTTCCAATTCATACTGTCAAAACTCACACTATCCCTATTAAGGGTGAAATGCCAACCTTTATGCATTCCCCTAGGATTCATTTTAAGTTATCGATGTTCTATCCTTAATTCCACCTTTAAAAGGTACCTGCATCCTTCCATGGATAAATCAAGTCATATATCCCTGATAAGGGTGTCTTACTCAATCATTCCCACCTCGATAGTACATGTCTAATTTCACAATAACATCTGTATTCAAAATGGGGTCAATCAATATGGCCTCCAAAAGATAACAACGGTTATCCGCTTGTCTTGCCTAATTTGGTAACGATAACAAGGATGTTCTGGAAGATATTGGTCGTGTTCAACGTGAACTTCTTCTTAATAATTCCTTATTTACTTTTGTTGTTTATCTCAACAGTCATCTCAATGTTGGGATATCTCTCATACCTGGCGTCTCCCTTTCTGGGTATCAAGCCACCGGTCTTACACTTCACATTCTTGAAGGTCACTTCCTTTATCCAATTTTCCTAATTTCTTACTTCCTTGTCTCCTTAGTCTATCCGCGTCTCATTATTTATCCTTCGAATTATCTCAAGGTTTCCTCGAATCCTCCCAACTTAAAGGGGGTACAATATATGTATCTCTTATGCCTTCAACCATCAATTTTAACTCATGGTGGATCATCATCATCCTGACGATTACATACTTTTCTATTTCTATTGCTATGAGTCTTTAGGGTTTCCTCATACCCGACTCCCTTATCATACCTCAAACTCTTTTGCCTTTATATCCCTTTCCACTTCAGTTCCTTTTTATTTCCCTTTCTCTTATCATTATTTCATGAACCATCACAACATAAGCATTGATTTCAAACATCCCGTCATTCTGGATTCGTGTCCTTAGAACGAATCTTGACAACTTTTACATCTTAGATTCATAATTCATCATACTCGTCTGCCTTTGTTCTGGCTCTTAAGCTTTTACACTATCTCCATAACCTTGGGAAGTACTTTCCTGAAAACAATTGACTGAACTTAAATCAGTTTATTATAACCTCTGGCTCCGTGCCTTTCTTGGTCTTTCACTAGCGGGTGGCCTCTCTCTTAGGAGGGTAAGTGATAAAAACAGTCCTTTGTGGTTCGTCAATCATTTAGAATCTCAAATGATTCCTCTATTTCCTTTAGCCAGGCTCTTGCCTCGGCTGGGTCAGCTTGTTCCATGGAACTCTGAGAGCTTAGCGACTTAAAGGTCCTGAAAGAATTTCTCACCACACCGTCTCCTCAGGGTGGTGGTTGGGGATAATAGTCTAAGTTCCTTTTAGACAGGTCCATGAATTGCCGTATAGGAGTACCGTCTCGGGTCTCCTTTCCTTACTCGACTTTCTATTTCCTTAGTATGAAATGTTTCATCCTACTCCCCATAATTGGGGTCATCTTTTAATTTAAAATCCTAATTTTCCACTCCATTATGTCATGGGTTCCTTCTATCTTGATGGCGACCTCCCTGACTATCACGTTCAGGGTTTGCTCTAAATCTTATTCCTCAAACTAGCTTTCATCTAAGATCTCATCTTTAAGCTCTTGAACATTTGGAACCCAAATTCTGTAGGAATACCTCATTATTCCCTTCTCATCTTTCTCGGTATTAACCTCTTATCTATTTGTTGGCTCTCTGCCTTCATTCATAACTTTTTCTGGCACAATATGATCTTTTCCAATAATTCGGGCTGTATTGCTATCTCAAACAGCTTTTCGGTACCGGCTCCGGTTACCTTCACTACTATTTCCATTTTCTCAAAATCTCTTATAAACTCTCCAAAAGACATTATCATCTTGAGTCTCTCCTTTTTTACTAAGGGCATCAGCCACCATATTGGCTTTCCCCGAATGATAAAGAATCTCCCAATCATAATTCTTGATTAGCTCTAACCGCCTCCTCTGGCGTATGTTGAGCTCTTTCTACGTAAGAATGTACTAGAGCTCCTATGGTTTGTGAATCTCACACTTCTCTCCATACAAGTAGTGCCTCCAATCTTTAGGGTAAAACTATTGCCACGAGCCTAAGCTCATGGGCGGGGATATCGAATTTCATATTACCTTAATTGTCTTGACGCAGACGCGATTATCTTGCTGTGCTAAGAAGCACCCTAATTCCTTATGCGAAGCGTCACTTACAAATCACAAAATCTCCTTTTTCCATCCGGCAACGCCAGCATAGGGGCCATCACCAACCTCTGCTTCAGTTCTTGAAAGTTGTTCTCGCATTTCTCTGTCCATTCGAACTTCTCAGTCTTACGAGTAAGCCGCGTTAAAGGGGCTACTATCTTTACAAACTTGAACGAACCTCTGGTAGTGACCGGCCAATCCTACCTCTGGTAGTCGACCCAACCAGGGTCATCAATTCATCAGTGGTCCTTTATCCAATCTCGTCAGGATCCTCCATGGGATCCTCCTCAGCAACTATCCCTTCTAGGACAACATCCTCAACCGCTACATCCTCAATATCAACATCATCCGGTCCTGCGTTAGGACGCTCTATTGGATCCACAATCTGATCTCCAATTAGTAATAAAACATCATCGCGTTGATGTTCCTCAACTTCAGGGTTCGGAGTCCCGCTATTATATACGATAACGAACTACGCTTCTATCGCTACATTTATAAGGGTTCCCATAAGGGTTTTAACTGTCAGTACTACGTTAGGTAGTCCGACTATGAACTTGGCAAGAGTTCTTATTATCTTAGTGAACTTATTATCTTAACGTCCCATCATCTCTGAGGTTTATAACGCTTAGCTCTGATACCATTTCTGTAACACCCCCAGATCCAGGGTCGTCAGATCCGGGTCGTCACGGTCTTTCTTTCCACAATATCACTTCACTTAATTAATAATAATAACCTTATACTGTGACCCCACACTAACACACACCACAACCCGTTATAGTCTCAGAGATGAAATTTAAATAAGTACAAGTCTTTGAATCCACAATTTAAAAGTTATTACAACCCAAAATGATTACTTGATAAATTTACAGTTAATTGCCATTATCTGCCACAAGTTATAATTATACATAATTGATTCTCAAAAGTAGATGGTCTGATCTACAATAGACCTACCTCTGCAGCTATAGCAGCTACAACATCAACGGTAAGACGCGGGACGCTTCCCACGCGCTTGCGCTGGGTCTGCTGGAGTCTGGCCATCTTTCCTAACTGTTGTTGTGTGATGAAGAAATAAAGCAAGGGTGAGCAGCAAGCCCACCAAAATAATATGTATAGTGATTTACAATATATGAGCATTCTCATAGTACTCATGAAAGTCTTGGTCAAGAAGAAATGAACCAAGTTGATATCTTAACGCGACCAAGTCACAAAATATTCAGTATATATGTATATACATATATATACTTTTCACAATATTTGAAATCCTTTTCCATGCATAATATACACAGAGTTCCAGTTTATAACTGTATAAAAATATCGTTGCAAGGTGATCTCATATATCTAACCTTGTCTCAACGTTTTTCTGAAAATCTTTGTCATTCATAAGACAACCATTAACTAGATATAAGTTTAAAAGATGAAGTTACAAGATACTCCAATATACTTATATCTTTTCCAAATACTACTTGAACTATCACCGTTCAAGTTATAATTAGTTTCAAAAGTTCATCACATAGATGAGACTACAGGATAATACTTGAATAGATTCAATCTTTGAAATATTATTGAATGAAATGAAGTTACGAGATGCTTCATTAAGTCCCGATATATATATACACCTATATATATATCTCTCATACATTTCCTGAAAACCTCTGTCATGTAAAGTATGAACAGAGTTGTAATATCCAATGAATTTGGAAGGAAAAGAATTTTGGCATAAACCAGATATCTTGCTGATCAGGCAAAGATACCAATAAGTAACCTTTTCTACTGTAGATGGATGAATTCCTCACCGGTCATCACCCTGGCCGCATTAGGACCTCGCGCTAGACCGTTACCCGGCCACTCACGCATTGATGGACTGCCACCCAGCCACTTACACTTTGATAGACCGTACCCCGGCCTGTCGCTTATGCCGACTCAATTAGATGGGCTTACTTCCCGAACATTGGGCAAGTAATCAATTCATTTATCAAAACAGCAACCTTGTTGCGAATATAAAATACACCATAGAGTCGGATTCCCCATGTTTTGAGCGAGTATTTAAATCCCCTTAAAAAGGAAGATCTTAAATATAAAAATGAGTTTTGGGATCCGCTCTAACTTTTAAAAATCATTTTGAAGACTCGAAAACACTTTAAAGAGTGTTTGGAGTAAAGCTGATTTAATGAAGTAAATCAGTCCCCATTATATTAGAAAATGACCGAATATTATTATTTAAATAATATTCCCATAAAGAATAGTCTTTATAAAAATAATTGAAGTAGAAGTATTAAAATTTATACTTGAAACGAGTATTAAATAACCAAAGATATACTTATATGAAAGTATTATCTTTATTTGAATAATCGAAAATAAGTTTGATTATTAACACCTTATTCTTTAATAAAATAAAGAATATATTTCAGCAAATAATCGGAGTCATAGATCCTCAAATGAATATTCAATAATATTCACTAATAATATAAAAGAGTCATAAGCCCTCGAATGAATATTCAAATAATATTCAATAAATAATATAAAAGAGTCATAAGCCCTCAAATGAATATTCAAATAATATTCAATAAATAATATAAAAGAGTCATAAGCCCTCGAATGAATATTCAAATAATATTCAATAAATAATAAAGTTTAAAGTTATCGAATAAACCTTATTCGATTAATAGTTTGGAAAACTATAACCATATATATATAAATATATATATATATATATCCATATCCATATATATACAAAATCTACTCGGGATCCTCGACTCCCAGTTTTAGAAAATATTTTCACCTTTGGGTCCCTATACTAAGGGTATATGCAAGATACCGCTATCCTCTAGCATAGGTATTATCAACTGAACCAACAGATATATATTTCAAGAATATGAAACAGGCATGCATATATACCATATCACATGCTACAATATATCGCAAGAATTTGCTAAATAACCAACATGCATCTATCGCAAGATAATGCATATACATATATTTACATCACAACAACAGTATAACGGGTAGAAAACTTGCCTGAGCGACTGGGGTTACGAATGGCTCGGGACGAGTCTGGTAACCTATAAACAACAAGTAAGTTGGAATTAAACCAAAGTCACTTGTAAATCTATACTTTAACTAACTTAGACTCTAACGCTTGTTTTGCGCTCACTGATTCGCTTAAGTCACTCGGGTACCCTCGGCTCCACCATTTTTAATAATTTAACCTTTACGAGTTTTAAAGCGATTCCTTCGCGAGTGTCTTACCAACTGCCTAACACACTTACCATAAATGTTTCATACATTAATTAACCCTTTTTGGTCTTTAACCTATGTTTCAAAGTAAGGCGAGGGGAAAAGTTTCGTTCGCGAAACGCCGTTACTTGAAACGGTCGTTTCTCCTAAACCGTGCATCGGAATCGAACGAACTACATATCAAAGCGAAGCTCGTAACATGAGCTATCTAAATATGGCAGTGGTCATATTCTAGCAGGGGATTCTCGGGTCCTAATGTTATGAACAAAAGCAGTCTAAAGTAAATCGGACATTACGACGGCTATGTTTACGCGATTTCCCAATTTTAAACCAATTCAAAACAACCACAATTCAACCACATATCATTCATACAACCAACATCCATCCATACCATACTACAACAGTCCCAACAATTCAATATTTCCAATTCATACTTATTTCTCAATTATGAACTAAGAGTTTACTTAAGTTCATTAACTAATAACCAAGATTTCCAACTCCAAAAATATCACAAAATCAACCAATCTCTAAACACACAATAATCATGCCTCTCACCAACTAAACTACTCATAACAAGCTCTAAACATGATTACACACCCATTACACTAACCCATCATCTAAACATTAGGAAATCTAAACAACAAAACTTAAATCTAAGACCATGAAGAGTTATACCTTCCTTGAGGCTTTTAATCCATGAAAGGTCCTTGGAATGCCCATGGAAGCCTTAATCTAACCTCCTACAAGCTTGTTCTTTCAAAGAAATCAAGAACACAAAAATTAATTTCAAGAAAGTACTATTCACCATCTTCTTGAATGATTTATAGGAAATGCTAGGAAAGGATTTTGAAGCTAAGATTTCTAGGAAGTATGTAACTTAACTAGGAGAAGCTAGGATAATTACCTTGTAAAATAGCAAGTGGAGGAGCTTGGACTTCCCATTTCTTAAGAAAGAAGCCGAGAGCTTCATGAAGAAATGGAAGGTTTGGTGTTTTGTGATTTGTTTTGCTTGGTTGGTTGCTTTTTGTCTTGTTTTTTTGGTTAATTCCCTTTGTAGCCTTGACTTTGTGTGGTTAATATTCCACCACATTTCCTTCCCTCTTATGTCATGCTTGCATCATCCTCATGATGTCATCCTCCCCTCCTTGTCCTCTTCTCATTGGTTGGGTGACATCATCCTCTCTAATCCCTTTGATTAACTTCCTAATTGTTTGCCTAATGACCGCTGATCTGTTATACGGTTCGCTTAACTTTCGTTTTCGTTTATCGTTTGAGGGATCATACCCGGGATCTTATTACTTAGGTTCCCTTAACCTTTCTCAATATATTATATTCCTTTTATGATCCTCTCCTATAATCCTTTAATTTAAATCCTTTTTATCTTGTTACCTTTTTCTCAAATCTTTCTGTATCTAGTGTATTTCCGGGAAAAATCAAAGTGTTCGGATTTGGATTCTGACGATCTTTACATACACTTATATCCCATATAAAGTACTAATAAAATCTCAGAATATCCATATCAGAACCCCTACATAGTGTGGCATGAAAAGTTTTCTCATTCAGCAAAAACACTATTCATAAGGGTTTCAAAAATTTTCCAAAAATTGGGGTTATTACAAGTCTTGTTTGAGTTGGGGTTTAAGTTAGGAGAGCTTAATAAGAGGGGTAAGAGTGTTTATTATGCTAGATTTTTTATGATGCTTACTAACCACCTCTCTCAGGATATTGTGCTTGAGAATCCAACTAACAAGTTAAACTGTTGGGTTCAAGAGAGAAGAATTATTGCAGATCTCAATAGAGAAGATCACCACAAAGAGGTGCCACTCTTCTACTTTCCAATTATGGAGGCACCTCAGGTAAGTGAGGTAATTTCAACTATCCCTACTCTTCCAACCTCAAACACTTCTTTGCCTTCTAGTGTAGCAGTGGCATCTGTGTCAATGACCAAACAGATTCCTACCCAAGCTACCAAAACCAAAGTTTCAAAACCAAAGACAAAGAAAGCCCCCTCTGGTGTCTCTCAAAAGATGCCAGTTGTACAAACTACTAAACATAAAGAGGGGAGTGTGAAGGTGGGAAAGACAGGTGAGGGACAGGGTGAAAATCAAAGAAGCCCTAAGGATAAGGATGGTGAGCATAGTGTACCCAAACCAAGCCACACCACAGTTTCCGAATAAACTGTTGTTGTTAATAAGGATAAAAGCTCAATTCTAGTTTCATCCTCCCAAAAGGATTTAACTATTGAAACAAGCTCTCAACCAGGAGCACAGAACAAAAGGGGTAGGGACACAAGTTCACCACAAACCTACACAAGAAAGAAGAAAACTAAAACCCTTGGGGATGCAAAGGGTATACACACAGTGCAAACTTGAGCTAAAGACCCAGTCACTATACCATCTCAAAGTCAAATTGGTGTGGCTCCAAAAAATGTGGAGTCACATCCAAAATCTGTACAAATCGAAACATCTCAAATACCAAATTCTCCCACACACTCTTTGGATGTTGACATGATTCAAACATCACAACCATATTCTCCATCTTTAACTCTATTGGAGAAGCCAAAAATCCATGCAAGTGAGCATCATCTTCTAGATGATTTGTTGGCTCACTTGCCATTTCTTTCTGAGACTGTTGAGACATCTGTGCCAAAATTTTCATCAATCTGCACAGAGTCCACAATAGTCTCCACTCCAAACTCATTCATTTCTACTCACTTGATGGATATTGTTCATCCGTCGAGTAGTGATTATATCCCGACGGATGTGCCTAATATCTGTCATCCGTCGGATAGGCAAATTACTAATCCGATGGATATTTCTCATCCGTCGGGTGTCTCTGCACAACTCCAAAGTTCAACTATAGTTAAAAGTCAGATGACATAGTAATTGTGCAATCACTATTAGGATTGAGGGAAGGTAATGACTTGAGTGAGAGTTTGGGTTGTTCCTAGGAAAAAAGAGAGAGAAAAAGAGTGATCTAATGCAGTCTATTTCTTCAGAACTGGAAAAAGTGAGTGTGAGGAGTCCCACCTTAGATGGTGAAGGTGAGGGTGTGAGGGTGGGGAGCCAAGGTGAGACCTTGATGCAAGAAAAGAGAGATACTGAGATAAATGCAGGTACATGAGATATAAGGGTGGGTGTCATTGCAAGTGAGTTAATGAATGTCCAGGAATGTCATTTCCAGTCCCTCTTGAAACCTTTTCGAAGATCGATCTATGCTCTGGCTATCATCAGTTAAAGGTAAAGAAAGAGAGCATTCCATTGACGGCATTTAGAACGCGATATGGTCATTATGAGTTTGTAGTGATGTCATTTGGAGTGAAAAATGTACCGGCAGTGTTTATGGATCTAATGAATCGAGTGTTTAGGAATTATTTGGATAAGTTTGTAATTGTTTTTATTGATGATATTCTCATATACTCGAAGAGCGAGAAAGAACATGAGGAACATTTAAGGTAGTCCTACAAACTTTGAGGAAAGAAAAGTTGTATGCCAAATTTTAAAAATGTGAATTTTGGTTGAGAAGAGTTAGTTTTCTTGGACATGTAGTTTCGGAGGAGGGAATTTCAGTTGATCCTGTAAAAATTAGGGTAATAATGAATTGGGAAAGACGAAGGACTGTGACAAAAGTTCGAAGTTTCCTAGGTTTGTCCGGATATTATAGAAAGTTTGTCCAAAATTTCTCGAAGATAGCGGGACCGTTAACGAATCTTACAAGGAAAGACATTAAGTTTTTCTGGTCAGAAGATTGTGAGTGAAGTTTTATTGAGGTAAATAAAAGACTAACGTCCACTCCGGTACTTGGGTTACCAGAGGGGACTGAAGATTTTGTGATCTATAGTGATGCATTAAAAGAAGGTTTTGGGGTGTGTACTAATGCAACGTGGAAAGGTAATTGCTTATGCATCTCGACAATTAAGAAATCATGAGAAGAACTACCCCACCCATGATTTGGAACTGGTTGTAGTAGTTTTTGCTCTTAAGACTTGGGGACATTACTTGTATGGAGAAAAGTGCAAAATCTTTATCGACCATCAAAGTTTAAAATATATCTTTTCACAAAAGGATTTAGATATGAGACAGAGAAGATGGTTGGAGCTATTGAAGGATTATGATTGTGAAATTCTATACCACCATGGAAAAGCAAATGTAGTAGTTGATGCGTTAAGTAGGAAGCAAGTTGAGTATTGTACAAGTATTGAAGTAGAATCATCCAATCTTAAAGATTTGGAAAGACTTGAAATTGAATTCTTTAAGTAAGGAGGGAATGAAAGTTTATTGTATCAAATCGAGGTTCAACCCCTCGTGTTAGAAAAGATAAAGGAAAGTCAGAGACAAGATGAACGCTTAAAGGAAATTTGAAATAATTCAAATTCAGAATTAGGAAAGAAAGATTTCAAGACAGGAAATGACGATGTAATAAGGTTTCCAGGTCGAATATGTGTACCGTCTAATGAAGAAATTAGGAAAGAAATTTTATCTAATGCTCATTCATCATCTTTTTCAATACACCCTGTATCTACGAAGATGTACAAAGACTTGAAAGAACATTTTTAGTGGCCCAATATGAAGAAGGAAATTACAAAGTATGTGGAAAGATGTTTAATCTGTCAACAAGTGAAAGAGGAACATCAGAGACCTGGAGGATTACTACAGTCTTTACCTATCCCATAATGGAAATGGGAACATATTATGATGTATTTTGTGCTAGGGTTGCCAAGAACACAAAAGGGGAATGATGTTATCTGGGTTATCTTGGATAGACTAACGAAGAGTGCACATTTTCTGGCAATATCAGAATCATCACCATTAGAGAAGTTAGCAAATTTGTACATTCGAGAGATAGTTAGGTTGCATGGAGTACCTGTTTCAATTATTTCTAATAGAGATCCGAGATTTCCGTCTAGATTTTGGAATAGTTTTCAAGAAGAAATGGGTACTA
Source organism: Apium graveolens (assembly GCF_009905375.1). Taxonomy (NCBI): domain Eukaryota; kingdom Viridiplantae; phylum Streptophyta; class Magnoliopsida; order Apiales; family Apiaceae; genus Apium; species Apium graveolens. The sequence continues at coordinate 101,517,123 of NC_133648.1, forward strand.
ACTTAAGTATGAGCATAACATTTCATCCTCAGACTGATGGACAATCAGGACGTACAATTCAAATTTTGGAAGATATGTTAAGAAACTGCGTACTGGACTTTAAAGGAAGTTGGGAGGAACGTTTACCTTTGGTAGAATTTGCATACAACAATAGCTTTCAAGGAAAAATTTGTATGGCTCCATAAGAATTTCTTTATGGACGTCGATGTAGGACGCCATTATGTTGGGACAAAGTTGGAGAAAGAAAATTGTTAGGGCCTGAATTAATCCGTATAACTACGGAAAAAGCCAAATTGATACAACAAAGAATTTTGACAGCTCAAAGTAAACAGAAGAGTTACGCAGATAAGGATTGTCGAGAATTAATGTTTAAGGAAGGGGATTTTGTATTTCTTAAAATTTCTCCCTGGAAGGGCGTTACGAGATTCGGGAAGAAGGGAAAGTTAAGTCCACGTTATATTGGAGCATTTGAGATTCTTAGACGAGTTGGAGAAGTGGCATTAGAGTTAGCACTACCGCCTAGTCTAGGTCATATTCACAACGTTTTTCACGTGTCATATCTAAGAAAGTATGTTCGGACCCATCGCATATAATAGATTATGAACCAATAAAAATTCAGGAAAATGCAGTATGAAGAACTACCTGTTGAAATAGTCGATCGTCATGAGCAGAAATTGAGAAATAAAGTTATATCTCTCGTGAAGGTGATTTGGCGAAATCATGAGATAGAGGAAGCAACTTGGGAACCCGAAGAAATGATGAGGGCAAAGTATCCCCACTTATTTGATACGACATGTACGGATTAACTTTTGAATTTTGAGGGAGTATTTTTAAGGGGGGAAGAATGTAACACCCCCGACTTAAAAATAAATATTAGATGGAATGAATGGAATAAATATTCTAATTATGTGTTACTTGACATCTGTGTTCGATGTTTACATGCGATACAATTTATTAATTTTATTTTTTATATATCTGAAATAAATTATAGATAATTTTGATATTTTTATAACAATTTATCCGTCATTATATGATTTTATAAACAATTTATAGATTTAATTACTTATATTTCAAATTAGATATTAATTATTTTGAAAAATCGAGAATCATCCAACTTTAATGGTTTTTACATTTTCACCACCCAGAAATTTCGGGAAAACTCATTTCTATCTTAATTTGATTATTTCGATCATTTATCCTTGTTTTAAAATTTTCAATCCGGAGTACGGTTTTACCCATACGGTTCCCGGTACAAATTTTGTGATATTATTTAGTTTTGGTAAAGCGATAAACCAGATATTTCAATATACGAGATATTTTGATTAGAATCCTATCTTATCTTTTCATAGTACGTGATATCTTATCTTATCTTTTCGCAGTACGTGCAATCCTATCTTATCTTTTCACAGTACGTGCAATCTTATCTTATCTTTTCGCAGTACATGTAATCTTATCTTATCTTTTCGCAGTACATGCAATCATATCTTATCTTTTCGCAATACGTGCAATCCTATCTAATCATTTCGTAGTACGTGCAATCCTATTTTATTTTTCTATACCTATAAATAGCCCTTACAGTACCTTGTTTAAAAAAAGAAAACCAAACTGAAAAATCTTATAATTACCCAGAGAAAATACGTATATTCATAGTATTCTTCATAAATAAAAACAAAGATTTTAAGGCATTATCGAACTCCGATTTTAGCATGCAAGTAGTCGAATCGAAACTCGTAACAAGTAAAATCAAGTTTGAAAGGATATCTTCGATATATTATTTATTTTGGTATTTGTATGATTAAACATAAAATTAAGTACACGTAAATCCTCTCCATTAGGACATGAATTTAAATTGATCCAAATCAAAGTCAAAAAGTCAAACTAGAAAAATCATGTCTTTTAAACAGATAAAAGAGATATTCCATTCTTGCAAAATATCAAAACTATATCCTTATGGAATATATCTCTAAGGAAATATGATCAAAGAATAAATATCAAGATATGATATTTCTTAGATCTGTGTTGCAACAGGAATATGGCAACAAGCTCGAATAACGAATATTGCAGAAATACTCTTTAGAAATCTCGTGCTATATCAAAAATGTTTTAATCTTCGCTCCTAAATATTTTTTACATCCTTCAAAAGACTTTTTACTCAAATTTTATTCATATTCATGGTTGAAGTATTAATATCCATTTTTACACTCATTCTGTGTGTTCGTAAAGTAATTTTCTCCTGTTTCATAAAATCAGTATTTCTTGGAGAAAATTATTCAAAAATACTCAAAAATATTTCCCACCACTAAAATATATTTTATATATTATTAAATATATTTTAATTATTTATACAAATCAAAACTTTGGTCAAAAGATCCATCTCCTTTATTTCAAGACCAACGATATTTTTATTCGGAAGAAAGGCTGACAAAACAGTTTTATTTTTAAATAAAATACTTCCATATTCTAGAATGACTTGAAATTTGGTATGCATAATTTAAATGGTATTTTCCAAGTATGGTAAAAATTTCGTAGCATTCAGAGAATTTTTGTCTAGGCACAAAAATTGAGGCAGTTGGTCCCACAGTTGACCACGTTTGACCTAGTTACCATTGACTAAAGTTGACCAAACCTTGCAAGAAATCATTTTATAATATTTAGGTAATTATCATATTTTTTATGATATTTATTTAAGAGTTTTTGGGGTGGTCATAATTAATGGTGCTTCATCCTTAATTAAAATAATTAAAGAATGATTAAAAGAAAAGGAAAATATATATTTCATATATATATATATATATATATATATATCAGCTGAGATTTGAATGGATACTAGCTTGTTCTTCCTTCCCACTTGCAAAGAAACACAACCTACTTGCCATGTCATCAATCCATGTGATACACTCCATCCATCATTCATTTCTTCTCAAATCTCAACCATTCAATCCACCCAACTCCTCCTATAAATAAACCCCCACCCCAACCTATTTTTTTCAAGATAAAGAGCCACAAAGTTTCTGGGATTTTTTCAAGAAGTGCTTCTCTTCATCTCTTTCAAATTCTATACACACACTTCTTCTCAAAAACCTTCTCCCACTTCTATATACTGACATATATACAAGGTTTTTGAAACCCAAGTTTAGCTTCACCCAACCAAGCTTTATCCCAACAAGTGAGCTCATCCACTACCACTTCCCGGCCTCCCGAAGGGCTGCCCAAGTTTGACCAAAGTGCCAAAATCCGGCCGAAACTCCGGCGAATTTTCCTGGCGAACTTTTCCGACCGTTTTTCAAAAGTGGTTAGTTTAACTTCTTATTTGAGTTCTTTGTATTTAAGCTTTGTACTTAACTTCTCTACTTCATCTTAAGCTCTAATACAAGCCCTCTTATAAAGGAAGTTCTCGGGGAGAACTTAGATTCGAACTCGGAATTCGAATAAGTAATTAATCTTCGTAAAAAATCATTCCAACGAGAAGATCTAAAAATAAAAGTATTTTATCTCCAAGGGGATATTATATTTGACACAAGTACGAGTTAGCCAATTATTTCTTGCACTTTAATTGGATCTTGGCTAACACTCATTCGTGCTCATAAAATAATTACGAAGTAAAAGTGTAATCCCTTCTATCATCTTTAGTGTTCCGGGGGATTATTACTTGTCTCATATAAACACTTCGTAATTTGTCAAATCTTAAAACAGATCGTACGAGTTAGACAATTACTTAATGCTCTTTAATTGGATCTTGTCTAACTAATAACGTACATATAAAATATTACGAAGTAAAAGTGTAATCCCTTCTATCATCTTTAGTGTTCCGGGGGGATTATAGCTTGTTCCATATAAACTACTTCGTAATCATCCGTTAAAATCAAGGACAAATCTAATCCACGAGTTAGCCAATTAATTTACGCTATTTAATTGGATCTTGGATAACACATATCGTGTATATAAACAATTCAGAGTCAGATCGTATAAGCCCCTTCTAACATCTTTAGTGTTCCGTGGGATTGTACTACGATATCTATAAAATACTCGTAATTATTCGTCCAAACTTCGAAAGCACAATATTAAGTCAATTACTTGTACTTATTTAATTGGATCTTGGCTAAGACTCATAAATCTCATAAACGTGCTTGAAGTTAAAAGAGTATACTTCGACCTTATAATCGTCAAAATACAAGTATACCTTAAAACCTTAAGTTGATGTACTTAAAGGTAAAATTACAACTCCGAGGTTGTAATTAAAGTATTCTTCGATCCATAAATAATTAATCAAAAGAAGAAGAATACTAAAGAAGTCATAAGCCATAAGTGCTTAATATAAAAAGGGACTTCTCATATTACTCCACAACTTTATTAAATCTATAAAGGAGTAATTATAAATATACTTGACCATCTTGTATTATTTTAAGTCAAGTATAACTAATTAGTTTTAATATTCTTATTTGGATATTATACTACTTATGGGCTAGTACAGTAACATACTAGTTCAAAACAAATGTTTTCCTACTTGTTTTGTTTCGTGGATTGTCTTGTTAGTTTTGTAGTGAGGTGAAGTGACGTGAGGTGAAGTGACGTGAGGTGATTCTCGTTCTAAGACCCAAGTCCTAGACGTACTAAAGGGGAGTTTGATTCTTCGCACCGTGAAGAAGAGGAAAGATCCAAGACCGGATCACTAAGATCCAAGACCGGCAAAATCTAAGGAAGCCAAGTCCACACAAAGGCTCTACAACAACTTTGAAGAAATAACGGGGAGTTATTGTCTAAGATAAGTTGTGTAGGTAATACATTTATTTTGAGGTGGTGACCCTTGTGTTATGCACCAAGATAAATACTTGTAAAGGGTGTAAAGGCTTCTCAGCCTACTAAAGGAGCGAGTTTAATATAAGGGAAAATCTCGAGTCCGGGAGAGGAGCTCGGGGACTGGAGTAGGGGTGAGAGAATCTATTAGAGGTTGCGCCATCGCGAACAAGGATAAAATCACCGTGTGGTATTTTCTTTCCTTGCACTTTATCTTCCGCACATATAAACTGCATAACCACTCGGTAAAGTTTTAAAAAGGGATAAAATATTTTTAAAATGCCACAATAATTTTTAAATTGGTAATTAAGCTATTCAACCCCCCTTCTAGCTTAAAATAGCCCTCATACGGGACCTTACAATTGGTATCAGAGCTAGTTGACCCATACTGTGAATTTGGGCATACCACCTATGGGAACTCTGCTTGGTGAATGAGTCACCGAAGCCAGGATCTTCGACCATAGGGTGGCGGTAGATCGGTGGATACGATTATCGACTGGTCTGATAGGTACCATTGTATAGTGACATGGGTTGGACCCATGACCATGTATAATTGGTATCAGAGCAGTGCTTTTTAACGTGTTTGTTAAGTGATTTGCAGATTTACAGGCACAACAAAAAGTGATCCGGAATGGCGTATATTAATCCCGTTGGATGTGGTGAAGGTCTATCTAGCTCACGACCTCCTCTATTTGATGGAACCAACTTTGCAACATGGAAAATGAGGTTTCGCATTTATGCTAGATCTCAAGGAGTCAAAGTTTGGATGGCTATCGAAGACGGTGTTCGCATTCCTACCAAAACTATCGATGACATCATCGTCGAAAAGAAGGTTAGTGAATACAACTTAGAGGAAGAAGCCACAATGAATATAGCCGTAAAGGCGGAAATGGTTCTCACAAGTGCACTTGCAGAAAAAGAATATAAAAAAGTAAATAATTGAAAGTCGGCACAAGAAATGTGGAACAAATTAGTGGTAACCTATGAAGGAACCACTGATATAAAAGATTCTCGGATGGATACATTGATCCAAGAATATGAGAATTTTAAACTCCAAGAAGGAGAAAATATCATCGATATGGAAACAAGATTTACTCTTATAATCGATGAGTTATCTCAACTTGGAAAGAATTATACTCAAAATGAAAAGAATATAAGAGTGCTCAAATCTCTACCTCCTAGTTGGAAGGTTAAAGTCACTACTATAAAAGAGATGCACAACCTAAATGAGTATAAGATTGATAACCTATTCGAAAATCTTCGTGCTTACGAAGAAGATAATGTTCCGGAAAAGGTTGCTCCAAAGGTGGAGGATAAAAAGAAAAATATGGCTCTAAAGGCCATATTAATTAATGAAGATGAAAACGACGAGGAGTTAAACGAGGAACTCCAAAATCTCGATGAGAGTGAAATTGCTCTACTCACGAGACAACTTCGTCGTGTGCTTCAAAGCAAAGCTCAAAGATACGGAAAAGGCTTCCTTAAATCAAATAATCAACAAAGAGTTTTTAACTCTAACGGAAGGCCAAATTACTCTCAAAATTATTCTTCCAATTATAAGAGTAATTATCCGTCAACGAGCTACAATAAAGGCAAAGGAAATCAAAATATAAATACCTATAGTAATGCCAATGCCTCTACAAACCATCCAGTTTACACTCCTCCAAAACCTAAAGATCCATCTCCGGAGGAAACACAAGATGTGTGTTTCGAGTGTAAACAGCCCGATCATTATAAAAGAGAATGTCCTAAACTTTCAAAGGGACGAAGTCTCGTGGCCGGAAATGGTTGGGATCTAAGTGAAGACGAAGAAGCTCCGGAAGCTAGTGAAGAAGTGGTCAATCTATGCTTCATGGCTCTCGGAGATGAAACTACCTCAACGGAAATCTCATCTTCAAATCAAGAGGTAACATCTAACTATGTCTCAATTAAATCTTTATTAGATGAATTTAATTTATCTCTCGTAGATATGAATAAGCATGATTTAATTGAACTTGTAGTAAGTTATAAGAATAAATATAAAGATGTTGAACAAAGGTTTCATTTGTTGTGGTCCGAGAAGATGAAAATTGAGGAAATTCATCATACTCAAAATAAAGAATATACTCGGATGATGGACTCAAAAGTCCACGATGAGAATGAGATTACATCTCTAAAAGATCAAAACCATCTCATCAAGATTGAAGTAAATAAACTTCAAGAAAACATATTCAATCTTGAAACGGAGAATATATCATTAATTCTCAAAGATGAAGAGATGGAACGTGAAAAGATACAATTGAATGATAATATTTATAAACTTCACGTTGATCTATTGAACTTAAAGATTCTAAATGAATCAAATGTTCAAGATATAGAAACATCTTATAAAAACAATCTTGATAAAGAAAATGAGCAATTAGAAACCAATGAGCTTAAAGATGAAGCTCTAAGGTTAAAAGAAGAGAATTATAAACTCATACCTCAAGTTAAGGATCAAGAAAGAATCCTTAACAACAAGATTGATGCCTTAAAGAAAGAAAATGAAAATCTTGAAGAAGTCAATCAAAGATTTATAAAAGGCAATAAGATGTTGGATCAAATGGTGCATACAAAAACCTCATATAATCATGAAGGTTTGGGATATAATAAGAATTCTCCTCCTAAAGGAAATACTCGGAGATTTGTATCACCAATAAAGACTTCACCCGAATCACCATCTTATAAATGTTCCTACTGCAATAAAATGGGACATACCATTCAATATTGCAAATTCAAGAATGGTGAAATTAAGGGGAAGCATGTATGGATTTGCAAGGAATCATACAAGAAAGATGATAAACGTGTGCCTCACAAAAATATGGAATATAAGAATCCAAGGCAACAATGGTCTCATCAACCAATAAGGAATCATACAAGAAAGATGATAAACGTGTGCTCTAAGGTATTTTATCTAGTGAAGCTTGAATTTCAGTTTTTATTTTTTTTATGTTTTTGAATGGCGTAGTTAGTACGTAGTAGATATCATTTAATTCCTTTATTATTTTGTTGATTACAGGGAGGACATCGTGATGATCATGATGACGAGTTTGGTGGATCTTCTTAGTGTGTTTGAGTCGTATTTATGTTTCCTTTATATTTGAGCTTTGTTGCATTTCTGTTTTCGTGATGTACTTTCTTACTTGGCTGACACTTAAATCTACGTTTGTCATTTTCATTTTCTGGATGGTGTAAAAGTATTTGAACTTTTATATTAAGGGAATTTGGATATCTGGATTTGAGCAAATGTTTATAATGTTGGACTATGTTTTGTTGCATGTGTTGGAAAAATAGGTATTAAATATTTAGAAATGTACTGAAATAGGAATATATTTCAAATCTTGAAATTATTTTTAGCGACCGAATGCAGTAGCTAAAACCTACCTAAATTAATATTAAAAATAGAGACGCAAAGTGGTAGCTAAAAGTCTGTGGCTGAAATTTGCAACAGATAAACGTGTCTGAAAACTGTCGCAAAAAATTCTAAATTTGCGACCAAATATTAGTAGCTGAAAGGGGTCCCCTATATTAGCGACCGTAGGCGGTAGCCAAAAGAGTAGCAAATTTTAGCGACAAAATATAGTAGCAAAAAATCGTTGTTATTTTAGCGACCGCTAGTGGTAGCCATTATTAGTCGCAAACATTAGCTACTGATTTCCGTAGCAAAACCAGTCGTTATTTTTCGCGACAAAATACAGTAGCTAATATCGGTCGCAAACTTTAGTGACAGAAAACGGTCGCTAAAATAGTCGCCAACTGCTGCGACAGATTTTCGTCGCCGATCCAGTCGCCGCCACGTCAGTATTTGACATAGCGGTGCTGACTTAGCTTAGCGACGGACTCGGTCGCTAAAGTCTGTCACCAATAGAGTGGTCGCTAAAAGTAGTCGCAGACGCGCAATTTAGCTACCAGTTTTTATGCGACGAACATCAGCTACGGAGAGCGGTCGCTGATAGCTTCTTGCTACAGTTTTCGGTCGCTGATAAGCGATCGCTGATGGACTTGTTTCTTGTATTGCAACTATGTTTCAAAATAGAAACGCACAATATCATGTAAATGGTAATGCATCTAGAAGACAACAACCTCTTAGTAGAAATGCTTATGCTAATTACCATGCTAATAATAGATGTAATGTTTATCATGCTCCATCAAGATTTCATGATAGTTCTAGGTATTATCAACCTCAAACTAGGCCTTATGCATCTAGAAATATTTATATGCCTAATGATAATTATACCATGCCTAGATTTTTTCATAAATCAAATGGTATATATGAAGTACTAACCCTAGGACCCTCAAGACAAAGGGGTACCTATAAATTTAACTAATCATGTATGTAGGTTTGTCTTGCCGCAAAACAAGACATATGGTACCTTGATAGTGGATGTTCAAGACATATGACCGGTAATAAGTCACTCTTGAACAACATTAAAAAGGTTACCGTGGGGAGCGTAATATTTGGTGATAGTAGTAAAGGAAACATTGTCGGCATCAGAGATACCGGAAATGGGAAAGTTAAAATTTCCGACGTTCAATTTGTCAACGGGTTAAGGTACAATCTTCTCTCCATCAGTCAACTATGCGACAATAATTATAAGGTAATTTTTTACACTAGTCATTGTTCTATATTAGATAAATTTGGAAAGTTGGTTCTCACTTGCCCTAGAAATAAAAATGTTTATACATGTGACATGAGCAAGCAAGTAAACGTATGCCTAATCACTATAAATGATGATACATGGCTATGGCATCGAAGATTAGGACATGCCAACATGAAGTTGATTAAGAATATATCAACTAAAGACCATGTCTGAGGTATACCAAAATTAAACTATCATAAAGATCATACTTGTGAAGCTTGCGAAGTTGGTAAACAAATTCGAGCTTCTCACAACGCAAAGTTTATAGTATCTACCTCGAGACCTCTCGAGCTACTACATATGGATCTTATTGGTCCGGTTCCTATACAAAGTCTCGGAGGTTGCTCATATACGTTGGTAGTTGTGGATGACTATTCACGATTCACATGGACTGAATTTCTCAAAGCCAAAAGCGATGCTTTTGAATCCTTCCCATCTTTATGTAAAAGGATTCAAAATCAACAAAATAAAACCGTAGTCTATATAAGGACTGATCATGGTAAAGAATTTGAGAATTCAAGTTTCACCAACTTTTGTGATTAACATGGCATCACACATAATTTTTCCGCTCCATACACTCCTCAATCCAACGGAGTAGTTGAACGGAAAAATAGAACACTCCAAGAAATGGCTAGCACAATGCTAAATGAATATCGTCGACCTAAATATTTTTGGGCCGAGGCTATGTCAACCGCTTGCCATATTCTTAATCGGGTTTTGCTACGACCTATAAAACAAAAGACTCCTTATGAGTTATATTTTGGCAAAACTCTCAAACTAAGCTACTTTCGAGTATTCGGAAGCAAGTGCTTCATATTAAATTCAAAAGAGTACCTTACGAAGTTTGATCCTAAATCAAACGAAGGTATATTTCTTGGATACTCGAATAATAGTATAGCTTATCGAGTGTTTAACCTCAAATCTCTTGTGGTGGAAGAATATATGAATGTCACTTTTGATAAAAGTAAACCACCGGCGAAATATAAAGATCTTGTTAACCAAGAAAATGTTGAACAAGATGATATTGCAAAGGTTATTCGACAATTCGAAAATATGGATCTCGGGACTCCCGTACATAAAAATCCATTAGAATTGGACGAAAAGGAAGATGAACTTCCTCAAGCAATTCCCACTATAAAAATTCATCCATTAGATAATGTACTTGGAGACTTAAGGAAGGGAGTTCAAACGCGGTCACAAGTTCAAAACGTTGTGAATCATCTTAGTTTTCTATCTCAAATAGAACCTAAGACCGCGAAAGAGGATTTATTAGACGAGGATTAGATTTCTGCTATGCAAGATGAATTGCTCCAATTTACTCGTAGTAAAGTATGGGAACTTGTCTCTAAGCCTCATGATACCTCCATTATTGGCACAAAATTGGTATTTCAAAATAAATTAGACGAGAATGGAACGGTAGTTCGAAATAAAGCAAGGTTAGTTGCACAAGGATATACCCAAATGGAAGGTATAGACTTTGATGAAACATATGCACCAGTAGCAAGAATTGAATCAATTCGAATGCTATTGGCTTATGCTTGTCATAAAATTTCAAAGTCTATCAAATGGATGTGAAATCTGCATTCTTAAACGGGATTTTGGAAGAGGAAGTATATGTGAAATAACCTCCCGGGTTTGAAGATGCAACACATCCCGATTATGTCTATAAATTATATAAAGCTCTATATGGCTTAAAACAAGCCCCAAGAGCATGGTACAAAAGGTTGAGCAAGTTCCTACTAGACAATAAATTTAAGATGGGAACGGCCGATAAAACCTTATTTACGAGGCAAGAAAAAGATGATATATTGCTCGTACAAATATACGTAGATGACATCTGTTAGGAATATGTGTATTAGTTTGATGATAAGTTAAACAAAACACTTAAGTAGAAATCTAGTGATTGTAGCCTCAACGGATAAGACCATTTTGGCTATCCGTTGAAGGAGTAGCTTTACTTAGAAATAAGTTTAGTATTGTAGCACATTTCATTCTCTGTATTTAATTTGTAATTCTTAGATGTTGTGGGAAATTATCAGTCATGTTGACTACTAGTGGATATGCAAATAGGAGGGCTAATTGTAAATATTTCATGCCTTGTAATTTTGTATAAGTGAAGTAGTATCAACTGATAATAAAGGCCTTCAACGGATGAGAAACAAAGCTTCAACGGATGTCTCTAAAGCTTCAATGAATAACATCCATCAACGGATGAGTGCTTCAACGGATAAAGCTTCAACTGCTAATGTATCAACGGATAAAGCTTTAAAAGATAAAGTCATCAACGGATGAAAGCTTCAACGGATGCTTAGTTCAATAGCAGTTGATAGTGACAATTTATAAGCTGACAGAGGCACATGGTGTAACACCCCCAAATTCGGGGTCGGGGATCCGGGTTGTCACGAGTTCCATTTCCCTTAATAACACCCAATCTTAATAAACAATCAACTACTCTGTACTGTGACCCCATAATAAACACACACACCACAAGTTATAGTCTCAGAGATGAATATCCAAAAATAACACGAGTCATTTTATTCCAAAATTATATGCCATTACACCTTAAAAGGGTTTCTGAATAAATTTATATTTCTTTGCCATTATTATAATTGATAGAGATACATAAGTTTGGTACATCAAAAGTTGAAAGCCTAGCCTATTGGTAGTTCCTACCTCAGCTACAGCGACATCAACGCCTATAGGAAACTGCGGAACGTTTCCTATCCGCTCGCGAATTGGGAGCTTGGTCCTGTTCATCTTGTCTATCTGATGTTGTGTGATGAAAGAAGAAAGCAAGGGTGAGCAACAAGCCCACCAAAATAATATGTATAATAACTAACAATATATGAGCTTTCTCATAGTACACATGAAAGTCTTGGTCAAGAAGAAATGAACCAAGCTGATATCTTAACGCGACCAAGTCGCAAAATATTCAGTATATATATACATATATACTTTTCACAATCTTTGAAATCCTCTGACATGTATAATATACACAGAGTTCCCGTTTATAACTGTATAAAATATCGTTGCAAGGTGATCTCATATATCTAACCTTGTCTCAACATTTTTCCGAAAATCTTTGACATGCACAAGATAATCATTAACTAGATATAAGTTTAAAAGATGAAGTTACAAGATACTCCAATATACTTATATCCGAATACTACTTGAACTACCACCGTTCAAGGTATAATCAGTTTCAAAAGTTCATCACATAGATGAGACTACAAGATAAGACTTGAATAGATTCAATCCTTGAAATATCATTATAAATAATGAAGTTACGAGATACTTTATTAAGTCCCGATATATATATATATACACCTATATATTTACATTCATACACTCCTTTAAAACCTCTGTTATAAAAATAATAAACAGAGTTGCAATATCCAATGAATTTGGAAAGGAGAAAACCTTGGCATAAACCTGATATCTTGCTGATCAGGCAAAGATACCAATAAGTAACCTTTTCTACTAGTAGATGGACGAATTCCCCACTGGTCATCACCCTGGTCGCAATAGGACCTTATGCTGGACTGCCACTCAGCCACTTACTTATTTGATGGACTCCCACTGAGCCACTTACACTTTCATGGACGCCCACTGAGCCCATGTTGCTTATGCCGACTCAATAGATGGACTTACTTCCCCAACGTTGGGAAAGTAATCAATTAATTTATCAAAACAGCAACCTCGTTGCGAATGTAAAATACACCACTGAGCCGGATCCCCCAGGTTTTGAGCGAATATTTAAATCCCCTTTGAAAGGAAGATCTTAAATATAAAAATGAGTTTTGGGATCCGCTCTAACTTTTAAAAATTATTTTGAAGACTCGAAAATACTTTAAAGAGTGTTTGGAATACTGCTGATTTAATAAAGTAAATCAGTCCCGATATATTAGAAAATATCTGAATATTATTATTTAAATAATATTCCCATAATGATAATCCTTATAAAAATAATTGAAGTAGAAGTTGTAAAACTTATACTTGAAACGAGTATTAAATAACCAAAAATATACTTATACGAAAGTACTATCTTTATTTGAATAATCAAATATAAGTTTGATTATCGACACCTTATTCTTTAATAAAATAAAGAATATATCTCAGCAAATAATCGGAGTCATAGATCCTCAAATGAATATTCAAATAATATTCATTAAATAATATAAACTGAGTCATAAGCCCTCAAATGAATATTCAAAATAATATTCATTAAATAAATATTCATTAAATAGAATAAACAGAGTCATAAGTCCTCGAATAAATATTCAAAGTAATATTCATTAAATAAAATAAAGTTATCGAATAAACCTTATTCGATTAATAGTTTTTAAAACTATTCATATATATATATATATATATATTATACTCGGGAGCCTTGCCTCCGGTTTTTGAAAAAGTTCACCTTTGGGTCCCCTATACTAAGGGTATACGCAACTACTGCTTATCTCTAGCATATGTATTATGCAACTATAAGCATTAGAATCAACAGATATATATCAAGATTATGAAACAGACATGCATATATACCATATCACATGCTCCAATATATCGCAAGATTTGCTAATTAACCATCATGCATCTATCACAAGATAATGCATATACATATGTATACCTCACAACAACAGTATAACGGGTAGAAAACTTGCCTGAGCGACTGGGGGTTATTAATGGCTTGGGACGAGTCTGGTAACCTATAAACAACATATAAGTTGGAATTAAACCAAAGTCACTTGTAAATCTATACTTTAACCAATTTAGACTCTAACGCTCGCTTTGCGCTTAATGATTCTCTTAAATCGCTCGAGTACCCTCGGTCCACCATTTTTAATAAATTAACCATTACGAGTTTTAAGGCGATTCTTTCACGAGTGTCTTACCAACTGCCAAACACACTTAACATAATTGTTTCATACACTAATTAACCATTTTTAGGTCTTTAACCTATGTTTCAAAGTAAGGCGAGGGGTAATGTTTCGTTCGCGAAAAGTCGTTACTTAAAACGGCCGTTTCTCCTAAACCGTACATCAGAATCAAACGAACCACATATCAAAACGAAGCTCGTAACATGAACTATCTAAACATGGCAATGGTCAAAACCTAGCAGGGAGTTCTCGGGTCCTAATGTTATGAACAAAAGCAGTCTAAAGTAAATCAGACATTACGACGGCTATGTTTACGCGATTTCCCAATTTTATACCATTCCAATTCAACCACCAATCAATCCCAATTCATTCATACAACCAACATCCATCCAAAACACACTACAACAGTCCCAACACCTCAAGTTCTTCCAATTTATGTTATTCTCATTATGAATTTAAGCTATACTTAATTCCTTTAACAAATCAACAAGATTCAACATTCATTTCACTACCACTCCAACCCAAACTCTAAACAAATAAGCTTCATGCTTCACATATACTATATCAATCATAACCATTCCTAAATACTCAAAACTAAAGCTAGGGTTTGGATTTTATACCTTCTTGAAGCTTCTTAACACAACACAAGAGCTTTGAATGCCTAAAGAACCTTGATCCTTGCTTGTATAACCTTAAACTTTCATAAAATTCAAGAAAACTAAAGTTATTTTTTTGAAAGTTACTATTCACCATCTTCTTCCTTGAATTATTGGAAGAGATTGTGAAGGAATTTGAAGCTTAAACTCATGGGATAGCTATATCTATGCGTAAGGAGTACTAGATAATTAACTTACCAATTAAGGAAGCTTGGAACTTGAACTTTGAAAATCTTCTTCTTGAAATGGAGAAAAGGCCGAGAGCAAGGTTCTTGGTGAAGAGAAATAAAATTTTTGTTTTGATGAAATGATTTGTTTTGGCTTGGTGGATGTAGTTTTGTTTGGATTTTTGGTTAATTACCTTATTAACCTTGTCTTTGTGTGGTTATAAACCAACCACACCTCCTCCCTCCCTATATCATGCTTACATCACCTTATTGTGTCATCATCTCTTACTTGCCCTCTCCTTATTGGTTGGATGACCTCATCATCCCTAACCTCCTTGATTAACTTCCTAATTGTTTGCCTAATGACCGCTGATCTGTTATACGGTTCGCTTAACTTTCATTTTCGTTTATCGTTTGAGGGATCATACCCGGGATCTTATTACTTGGGTTTCCTTAACCTTTCTCAATACATTATAATCCTTTCATGATCCTCTCTTTTAATCCTTGAATTTAAATCCTTTTTATTCTGTTACCTTATACTCAATTCTTTCTGTATCTGGTAGATTTTCGGGAAAAATCAAAGTGTTCGAATTTAGATTCTGACGATCTTTACATACACTTATTTATCATATAGAGTACTAATAATATCCCAGAAGATCAATAAAAGAGCCCCTACATAGTGTGGCATGAAAAGTTTTCTTATTCAGCATAATCAGCAAAACACTATTCATAAGGGTTTCAAAAATTCCAAAAATTGGGGTTATTACACATGGGTTGACAGAGACAAACTGGAATGTGGCAGCCTCTAGGAGGAATCAAGAAAATGCAGCATTTCCATTCTGGTGCAAACAAGGAAGTATTCAAAGATTCACAGCTAAACCTAAATTGCATTGGATAGAGAAATGAAGAAGAAACATGTGAAGAACCTTTTAATTGTATTATACAGTTTTGTCTTCACTTGTAAACTTGGTGATATATAAACCAAGTAGCAGCTAGTAATTAGATGGTGAATTTTCCAGAGCTGTTTAGAAAAATCTAGAGAGAAAATCATCTAGTTTGTACTAGGACGCAGTTGTGATTTAATTCTTTAAATCACAGATTTTCTGAAATAACACATCTCTGGTGGAACAACAAATCCACCAGAAAATTTTTTAAGTCTGTTGTGTTCTTTACATTTGTGTATGAATATATATTTGTCTGTATTAGCTCTAAGCAATTCACACACACTTGTTCATCAAAACACATAGCCTAGAAACTGCTCAAAACTTGAAATAGTTTTGAGATTTACATTCAACCCCCTTCTGTAAATCTCATTGTTAGTTCACCGGGAATAACAATTGGTATCATGAGTAAGAAGGATATTGGTGTAAAGATTCCAATCCTGGAAAGAGATAACTATCATCACTGGAAAGTGAAGATGAATTTACATCTTCTCTCTCAAGATGAAAGCTACATCAACTGCATTGAAAATGGTCCTCACATCCCTCACAAGGTGGCCACAGCTGCTACTGTAACAGTTGCTGTTGGACAGTCTATTCCCAAGCCAAAAGTAGAATGGACTGTTGAAGATATTGAAGAGGTGCACAAGGACAAGAAAGCCATGAATATCCTGTTTAATGGCCTAGATCAAGATATGTTTGACAATGTCATTAACAACCAAACTGCTAAGGAAATTTGGGATACTGTGCAACTTATCTGTGAAGGTACTGAGCAAGTTAGAGAAAACAAAATGCAGCTTATCATTCAACAGTGTGAATATTTTCATTTTGAAGAAGGAGAATCATTGAATGATACCTTCAACAGATTTCAGAAACTGTTGAATGGATTGAAGCTGTATGGCAGAGTGTACCAAGTCAAGGACTCCAATTTAAAATTTCTGAGGTCTCTACCAAAGGAATGGAAGCCTATGACTGTTTCTCTAATAAATTCTCAAGATTATAAGGACTTCACACTTGAAAGATTATATGGGATTTTGAAGACCTATGAACTTGAGATGGAACAAGATGAGTTGTTGGAAAAGGGAAAGAGAAAAGGAGGATCAGTTGCACTTGTAGCTGACAATGAGAAGATTGAAGCCAGGAATGAGGAAAAGACAATGCCAAGTCTCAAAATTGGCACAAGCAAATCAGAATCAAGCAAGGGAAAGGAGCAAGTAGCTGAGGATGAAGACAATTCCAGTCAAGATGACTCTGATGATGTTGATAAACATCTGGCTTTTCTGTCCAGAAGGTTTGCAAGGATGAAATTCAAGAAAAATACAAAATTCACTAAGTCAAACAAAAACATGGTGGACAAATCCAAGTTCAAATGTTATAATTGTGGCATTAGTGGACACTTTGCAAATGAGTGTAGGAAGCCAACCTCTGATAAGAAGAAATTTGAGCAAGTTGATTACAAAAAGAAGTATTTTGATTTTCTCAAACAAAAGGAAAGAGCTTTTCTCACTCAAGATGATTGGGCAGCAGATGGATCCAATAAAGATGATGATATGGAATATGTCAACCTAGCTCTGATGGCTAATTCTGATGAAAATGAAACTAGTTCATCAAGCAACCAGGTAATTACTACTGATCTCTCTCAGCTTTCTAAGATTGAATGAAATGAAGCCATAAATGATATGTCCAATGAATTATATCATTTGCGTGTTTCCCTTAAATCACTAGCTAAAAAACACAAGAATCAAAGAGAATAATTTGTTTTTAAGTGATAGGAATGCTGTGTTAGAGAATCAGGTAATTGAGCTTGAAAAGATTAAAATTAAATGATTGACTGTTGAGAGTGAACTAGAAGAAGCTGTTAAGAAAGTAGAAATTCTTTCTAAACAGTTAGAAAGTGAGCAAGAGGTAATCAAGGCCTGGAAAATATCTAGGGATGTTAGTGCTCAGATTGTCAAGGTTCAGGGAATTGAATCATTCTGTGAGAATGCCTGGAAGAAAAACAAAAAGGAGTTAGAATTAATTGATGGATTGTCAACCGATGTGGAATCAACGGATGATGAAAGTTATCCGTTGAAGGAAGAAAAAGAGCATCCGTTGAAGGCTCATCAATTAAAATAGGCAAGTGATTCTAAAAAGAAAAATCTCAATAAGAAGGTTGGTTCAACTTTCAAGAACTTTGTCAAAGAAGGAGCTAGCACATCCAAAGATGCCAGTAAGGTGAATATAGGACACATGACTTTAGATCAGTTGAAAAATAGGCTTAAATTGGTTGAGGATAAAAAGTAAACTAAAAGAAAATCTAATAGAAATGGGAAGGTAGGGATTAATAAACACAACAATTACACACCTGATAAGTATGCTCCTAGAAAAAGCTGTGTGCATTGTAAAAGTGTTAATCATCTATCTGATAACTGCAAATCTGTTAAGAATGCTCCCATGCCTTTAACTCCCTCCATGCCTAATATGTCTATGTCACCTCTGCATGCTATGCTTGTTATGTCTCATCAGAATCCTCATGCACATTTTGCAAACATGCCATATGTTAATAATCCTTATTTTACTGCATTCAGTATATACAACATGCCTATGTGGAATAATATGTTTGCACAATCTATGCCTTATCAAATTCAATCAAATGTGCTAAATGATTCCGTGACTAACCCTACACTTCAACCAACTACATTTGAGACCAAGGTTGACCCAAAGTTACCTAAGTCAAAAGATGCAGGAGGAATGAAGTCGAGGAAAAAGACTAACAAGGCTGGACCCAAGGAAACTTGGGTACCAAAATCAACTTGATTGATTTTGTTGTGTGCAGGGAAAAAGAAGGAATCTATGGTACTTGGACAGTGGCTGTTCAAGACACATGACAGGAGATTTCACCCTGCTCACAGAGTTCAAGGAGAGAGCTGGCCCTAGCATAACCTTTGGAGATGACAGCAAAGGGTTCACTATGGGATATGGCTTGATTTCAAAAGAAAATGTCATCATTGATGAAGTTGCATTAGTTGATGGTCTCAAACATAATCTATTGAGCATCAGTCAACTATGTGACAGAGGGAATACTGTTTCCTTCAATTCTTGAAGCCTGTGTTGTCACAAGTAAGAAGGACAACAAAGTGGTTCTAACTGGAGTTAGAAAAGGGAATGTGTACTTAGCTGACTTCAACTCTACAGATTCAGAATCAATTACTTGTCTTCTCAGCAAAGCAAGTCCAGATGAAAGTTGGCTATGGCACAAGAAGCTGTCCCATTTGAATTTCAAGACAATGAATGATCTAGTCAAAAAGGACTTAGTTAGAGGAATCCCTCTAGTGGAATTCACAAGGGATGGACTGTGTGATGCTTGTCAGAAAGGAAAGCAAAAGAAAGCATCATTCAGTAAAAAGCTTGAATCAGCAATTGATGAACCATTACAACTACTACACATGGATCTTTTTGGACCAGTCAATGTATTGTCAATTTCAAGGAAAAGATATTGCCTAGTGATTGTAGATGATTTCTCAAAGTTTTCATGGACTTACTTTCTTGGATCAAAGGATGAAGCTAGTGAAATCATTATCAATCATATCAAGCAAGTCAACGATCATCCAGATTTCAAAGTAAGGAATATCAGGAGTGACAATGGAACTGAGTTCAAGAATTCAACCATGAAGTTGTTCTGTGAAGAAAATGGGATCATGCATGAGTTCTCAGCTCCAAGGACTCCACAACAAAATGGTGTGGTGGAAAGGAAGAACAGATCACTAATTGAAGCTGCAAGAACAATGCTTGAAGAGTCAAAACTCCCAACATACTTTTGGGCTGAGGCTATTAACTGTGCATGTTACACTCAGAATATTTCTCTAATTAATCAGGCAAAAGGCATGACTCCCTATCAACTGTTCAAGAGAAGAAAACCAACTTTAAACTTTCTGCATGTCTTTGGTTACAAATGCTACATTCTAAGGAATCAACCTGATCACAAAGGGAAATTTGATGCAAAGGCTGATGAAGGAATATTTGTTGGTTATTCTGCTGGAAAATCATATAGGGTCTACAATCTAAGAACCAACATTGTCATGGAATCTGTGCATGTTGTGTTTAATGATAAAATGATTGATGGACTAACAGATGAGGGACATCATGAAGGACTCAAATTTGACAATATTGAGATATATTGTGATGATAGTGAAGATGAGAATGATGGAGAAGGCACCTCGAAAAGAATTCAAAATCTGCCTTTGGATAATACACAGAATGTTGCATCCGTTGAAAGTCATAATTCAGCTTTCGTTGATAGAAGCAATGCAGCATCCGTTGAAAGACAAAGTGCATCATCCGTTGAAGTTCATAATGAAGCATCCGTTGATCACAGTCTGTCAATGGATAATCATTCCACTTCATCAGTTGATAGAACTCCCAATTCCTTTCAAAGGATTAGCAACTCAGGAGGAGTTTCAACCAATCAACATTCTATCTCACATCATGACAATACTGAGGCAACCTCATCTAGAGCTAATCTACCACCTCAAAGGAAATGGACCAAGAATCACCCTTTTGAACTGATCATTGGTGATGCTACATCTAAAGTGCAAACTAGAAGGGCTACTCAAGATGAATGTCTGTATAGTAGCTTTCTATCACAGGAGGAACCTAAGAGAGTAGAAGAAGCTCTATTAGATCTAGATTGGATTTTAGCAATGCAAGAGGAGCTAAACCAATTTAAAAGGAACAAAGTATGGAAGCTGGTACCCAAGCCAAAGAACAAGAGTTCTATTGACACAAAATGGGTATTCAGAAACAAGATGGATGAAAATGGCATTGTCATAAGGAATAAAGCCAGATTGGTTGCTAAAGGCTATTCTCAACAAGAGGGAATAGATTTTGATGAGACATTTGCTACAGTTGCCAGACTTGAAGCCATCAGAATCTTTCTAGCCTATGCAGCCCATGCCAATTTCAAGATCTATCAAATGGATGTCAAGAGTGCATTTCTGAATGGGGAATTGGAGGAAGAAGTTTATGTAAGCCAACCTCCAGGATTTGAAGATCCAAATTTTCCAGATTATATGTATTATCTGTTGAAAGCACTCTATGGACTAAAGCAAGCACCTAGAGCCTGGTATGAGACTTTGTCAAAATTTCTTCTAGATAATCACTTCACAAGAGGTACTGTTGACAAAACTCTTTTCTTTAGAAATGTTAATGGCTCTACAATACTTGTTCAAATTTATGTAAATGATATTATATTTGGTTCTACAGATGATAAGCTTTGTAAAAAGTTTGCTAAGTTAATGCAAAGTAAATATGAAATGAGCATGATGGGAGAGCTAACTTATTTTCTTGGTTTACAAGTTAAACAAGTTAGTGGTGGAATTTTCATTAGTCAAACTAAATATATTTATGATCTTTTAAAGAAGTTTGACTTAATGGATTGTTCATCTGTAAAAACTCCCATGGCCACTGCCACCATGCTTGAATTAAACAAGGCTGAAAAGTCTGTAGACATTTCAAGTTATAGAGGCATGGTTGGCTCACTTTTATATTTAACTGCTAGTAGACCTGATATAATGTTTTTTACATGTCTTTATGCTAGATTTCAAGCTGACCCTAAAGAGTCTCACTTAGTGGTTATTAAAAGGATTTTCAGATATCTCAAAGAGACTCCAAATCTAGGAATTTGGTACCCTAGAGAGTCTGGTTTTGATCTAATTGGCTACTCAGATGCAGATTATGCAGGTTGCAAAATAGATAGGAAAAGCACAACTGGCACCTGTCAATTTCTAGGGAATAAGCTTGTGTCATGGTTCAGCAAGAAGCAAAATTTTGTTTCAACATCAACAGCTGAAGCTGAGTACATTGCTGCTGGTAGTTGTTGTGCACAGATACTGTGGATGAGGAATCAACTATTTGACTATGGACTAACTGTTGACAAAATTCCTATATTCTGTGATAACACAAGTGCCATTGCCATTACTGAAAATCTAGTGCAGCACTCAAGAACCAAGCACATTGACATCAAATACCACTTCATAAGGGAACATGTGATGAAAGGTACAGTGGAACTTCATTTTGTTCCAAGTGAAAAGCAGATTGTAGACATATTTACCAAGCCACTTGATGAATCAACATTCACAAGATTAGTAAGTGAGCTAGGTATGCTTAATTATTCATAAATTCATATCCTCATTATAATCTGCTTTGAAGCCTGAAATGAATTTGTGGCAAGAATAAAGTTGGCTTTAAGTAAAGTTTATTCTATCAATGGATATTCCCTATCCGTTGAAAGCCAAAATTGTTCTATCAACGGATGTTCATTATCCGTTGAAAGACAAATACATTTCTGGTAATTTTATCCTTCAACGGATAAAAACAGTGTTAATCTTCAACAGATAACTATTTACCTCATCCGTTGAAGTGTCACATCAGTTACTTTAAGTGAGTCACAGCCGTTGATTCATTTATTTAACCGTTGATACATATATATACAGTCGTATGTATTTGTATTAAAGAGTTTTCAGAATTTCTACAATTTTCTTTATTCTCAAATGGCTGTAATTTACTTAAAAGTATCATTTAATCATTTTATTTACGTTTTAATTCGAGAAAGTATAAAAGCCCATTGAATTCTAATTTTCACTTTACGTTTTCTTGCAATTTTTACTCTCCTTCTCTCCCAAAACTCTCAATCTTTTCTCTACAACCTCTACTCACAACAATGGCACCAGTAGTCAAGATTATGTCTCAATCTGGCTTTGTTTATGAAAAGAACAATTTCGTAGCCTTGGTAGAAAAGAATGAAGCCCACTCAGATTATCACAAGATGATGGACTTCATCAAGAACTGCAAACTAAGCTATGCAATGCTGGAAGCCCCAACCACTTATTGTGAGGTAATTGAGGAGATTTGGACCACTATAGAGTTCAACTCCACAGATGTGACCATTGCTTTCTCTCTCAAAGGTAAGGATTACTGTATTAACTGTGATGATATACAGTCTTGCTTTAAGCTACCTGAGAATAATGCCATGACACCACACACTGATAATGATGTATCTGCTATGTTAGATTCCATAGGCTATTCTTTTGATTCTGCTAGTTTAGGGAGCATTAGAAGAAAGGGCCTTAGGAAAGAATGGAGTTTTCTTGGAGATGCCTTTATCAAGGTTTTCTCTGGGAAGATTAGCAATTTTGATGCCATAACTTCATCTCTTTTTAATAAGCTCTATATGCTAGTTTCTGATAGGTACTTTAATTTTAGCAACTATGTCATGCTAGAATTAGGTTCCAGGTTAGGTAACAAAGCTAATAGACCTCATAACATCTACTATGCTAGATTTTTTATGTTATTGGCTAACCATGTTGCTGAAAGTTTGCTCATAACTAATGAGAGTAATAAACTAAAATGTTGGGCACAAGAGAAAAGGGTCCTTGCAGACCTTGTGAGAATTAACCTCAACAGCCAGGTGCCATTGGTATATTTGCCAATAATGAATGCACCTCAGGTAAGTGAGGTAAATACTTCTGCAACTCCTACTTCTTCCTACCCCATTGTTTCTTTTCCTTCTAGTGTGGCAATGGAATCTGTGTCTTTGTCCCAACAGATTCCTACCAAAGCCACCAAAGCTAAAATTCCAAAAGATAAGTCAAAGAAAACCACCTCTGTTGTTTCTCAAAAGACAATAGTTGTAACAACTACCATAAACCCTGAAGGGAATGAATAGGGTGTGAGTGGTGAGGGGAGGGGTGAACATCAAGAAACCCCCCAGGATAAGGTGGGAGAGGTGAGTGGTACCCTAGCCAGCCAAGCCACAGTTTCTCAAAAGACTGTGGTGGTTCAAAAGGAGTCAAACACATCCCTAGTTGCATCCTCCCAAAAGGATGCAGCTATTGAAAATAGTCCCAACCAGGGACACAGAAAAAAAGAGGGAGGGACACTGAAGCCACACATTCACCTATCAAAGCGTTTTCAAGAAGAAAGAAGGCTAAAACCCTAGTTTCAACACATGGGGCACACACTGCACAGATACATCCACCTGTATCTTTGCCTTCTCAAATTCAGCTTGATGTGGCTCCAGCAAATATGGAGTCACAGTCCCATTCTCTCATAATAGACACACATCAATCACCAAATTCTCCATCACCATCTCTGGATGTGGATATGATATTCACATCAATTCCTGATTCTCCCTCTTTAAAACTCAGGGAGGAGCCCCACTCAAATCCTGGTGATCATTATCTTTTAGACGATTTGTTGGATCATCAGCCAATTCTTTCAGACTTAGTTGAAGAATCTGTGTCACCCTGCTTAAAATCAATTCACACAGATTCAACAATTATGTCACTTTCAATATCTACATCTTTTCCTTCTTCAACGGATATCTCTCATCTGTTGATAAGTGGTTGTTCTTCGACGGATAAGCTTTGTTAGATATATTTGATAATGTCATGGCTAATATATTTTATGTTTAGCTTTCAGATCTTGTGTGAACAGGATAGATCAGTACTTAACTGTTGATCAGTACTTATACTGGAAGTCAGGACTTAAGGATATCAGTACTTATATTATCAGGAGATAATCATCAGAAGATAGATATCAGAACTTAAGTGCTGAAGGACAATCAGATAAGGACAGTAGCTGATTAAAGGAAAGAAGATAGAGATAAAACATAAGAAGAGATATGCATGAAGAATGGAATATTTGGAATAGAAGATATCTGATTGATATATTTTATGAAGCAGAATTATATTCCATATCAATTAGCGATTATCTTGTAACTGTGTAGTATATAAACACAGGCATAGGGTTTACACTATAAGTGTTATCATTATCGAAGTTATTATTCTTTATAACCCTAGCAGCTCTCGTGATATTTGTTCATCACTGAGAGGTAACAGTTCCATATTGTAATAGAGTTTATTGTTTCAATAAAGTTTGTTTTCTGTTACTCAAGTTCTTTAAGTTCGATTTGAGTGTACTATACACTGTATTCACCCCCTCTACAGTGTGTGTGTGTGACCTATCAATTGGTATCAGAGCATATCTGTTAACTTACATACAGTTAAAGATCCAAACACAATCATGTCGGACACAGAAACTCCAACTAAGCCTACCACAACCGAGGAACCACCAAAGACACAAATTCAGAGTCGGTATGAGACCATCAGAGTCCCCATACTGAGACCATCTGAATATCCCATATGGAAGGTAAGGATGACCATGTTCCTGGAAGCAACAGATCCAGAATACCTGGATAGAATCAAGGAAGGTCCTCACAAACCAACCAAACTCGCTGTTGCATTTGCAGGTGAAGCAGCAACGACCGTACCAAAGGAGAAGAGTGATTATACTGCTGAGGACATAGCATCAATTGCTAAGGATGCTAAGGTATGACACTTACTGCATAGTGCCATTGATAATGTAATGTCAAACAGGGTAATCAACTGCAAGACTGCTAAGGAGATATGGGATGCTCTGGAAACAAGATGTCAGGGAACTGACACAATTAAGAAGAACAGGAAGACAATACTCACTCAAGAGTATGAACACTTTGACTCAAAGACTAATGAGTCATTGAATGATTTATATGATAGATTTGTCAAACTTTTGAATGATTTGTCATTGGTTGATAAAGATTATGATCTTGAAGATTCAAACCTTAAGTTCCTGTTAGCTCTTCCTGAATGCTGGGATTTGAAGGCAACGACAATAAGAGACAACTACAATCTTGATGAAACAACTCTTGACGAAATCTATGGAATGCTCAAGACACACGAGCTGGAGATGGAACAAAGAAGCAAGAGGAAAGGAGGAAAGTCAAGGACAGTTGCTCTTAAGGCTGAAGAAGAATTTCCCAAAGCAGCTTCCTCAAAGAAAGACAAGGGTAAAGCTCTTTTCATAAAGTCTGATACTGAATCATCAAGTTCTGAGAGTGATGATGACTCAGATTCTGAAAGCTTTCCTGAGACTGATGCTGATGAGGAGATGATAAAACTGTGTGCTCTTATGGTGAAAGGAATCACAAAGATTGCATACAGGAAGTTCAGGAAGGGAAAGAAGTTTCCCAGGAAAAGCATAAGTTCTGATAAGAAGAATTTCAGAAGATCTGAAGGAAGAGGAGGAAAGTCTGACAGAGGAGATTACACCAATGTTAAATGCTATAACTGTGGTGAGAAAGGCCACATATCTCCTGACTGCAAGAAGGTAAAGGGTGACAAAGGCAAGGCTCTTGTCACAAAGTAGAAAAGCTGGAAAGACACCTCAGACTCTGAAAGTGAGGAGAACTATGCATTAATGGCAAATGCTGATAAAGAAAGTGCTGAGAGCAGTTCTGAAGCTGCTGAAACAAAGGTACCTCAGACTACTTATGCTTTTCATACTGATGATATTAATGAGTTGAGAAGATATCTTAAAACCATGTTTGTTAGCTACAGAGATCAAACTTTAACATGTGAAAGATTAACTTCTGAAAATCTTGCATATAAGAAAAGAAATGATTTCTTAGAAAAAGAGTTAGTCATATTCCATCAAACTCAGAAGGATAGAGATGATGCTTTTTATGTTAGGGATGAAGAATCAGTTACTGGATTATGGGTTAACATATTTCAAAATCCCTATGTACTGTGATAATCAAAGTGCTATTGCTATGACAGGTAATCCAGTTCAACACTCAATGACAAAGCACATCAGCATCAGGTACCACTTCATCAGGGAACATGTGGATGAAGGTACAGTGGAATTGCATTTTGTTCCCACAGATCAACAGTTGGCAGATATCTTCACAAAACCATTATGTGAAGCTACTTTTACAAGATTGGTAAATGAACTTGGAATGGTTTCAGGTTCTTTCTTTAAATCTGCTTAGACTTGTTTTGTGTTATCAGACTTTATGCTCAGTATTTACAGAATTAATCTCATTGTGTATTCTGTGCTTAATTGATAAATGTCTTTAAGTACTGACTGTTGTCTGATATATGTTTCTAAACTCTGATAAGTGATATGTTTGTTCTAGTACCTATTCAATCCTATGAGGATAACTGTGCTAGATACTGACCTAGTAATCTTCAATAAACAAATGATTCCATGGAAGAAGTAATTATTTCAGTGGAAATCTTAAGACACTAGCAAATTCTGATAACTGAGCTTAGTTAAGTTTACTTTGTGTATCTTATTACTAAGTCACAAATTAGAATAATGCTACTCATCTGTTAAATTCTGATACTAGTAAAACTGCTGAATGTACTAAGTGCTGATAGACCTCTCTTATAAAAAAAAGGATCAAAGAATAAAATCAGGTACTCCTTTGAGATCTAGAGTAAAAATGTGAAAGGGAAGACCCAAGTGCATTGCTGGTATTAAGTAAATATGCATTAGAAAAGCAAAATATTTTCTTGGTGACTTTTCACACTCTATGATTACTGGAGAAATACTCTGATAATAGCATAAATTCTGATAAACAGTCATGACTCACTTACACTGAGAAGCCACTGTCAAATAGAATTTCAAAAGATGCATAAAATTAGCACAAAACAGTTGAGGTGGACTCAAGCATGAACTCATTCATCAGTAGGTTTCAGGATAATGACAGCTCTTTAGCAAAATTTTAGTTATGCCTTATTTCTAAGATGTACTGAAGTGAATCAGACTTTACTCTTTGTCTGTTATTTAGCTTAATGCACACACTAATCACTCCATCTGAATGATGAAAATTTCTGTGGTGGTCTATGTTATTTTTGATAAACAGTCATTGTGTCATTTTTGCACATATTCTGAGGACAAGTTCTAGTTACACGTTCTGATGATTAAGTTCTGACGTTCATAACTAAGAACTTGTATGAGGATTTACTAAGATGAGCATTCCTTTTTCGAGTTAAGAAATTATGTTCTGATGACTGTTAAGTTCTGGTATAGGTCTAAATTCTGATTTCTCAGTCTAATCCTTTACTTGGCTTATCTTTGAATGAAATTTAATAACAGTCTCAGTTTGTACTCGCATATGTTGAAGTGGAAGATTAATAGTCACTATGATTAGGATTAATGGTTTTGTACTTGAACAGTCCACTGTTTCTTGTGTCTTGTGCGGTCTAGACCATGATTCCTCTTTCCAATGACTGTTATTCTTTTTCAAAGTCTAGGGAGATGAGGTAGAATTAATTCTACCTGTCAGCATTAAATATCTTTGCGTCTCTTGGCATTCTTTTGCTTATATAAACAACCACTTCACATCAATCTTTCCATCACATTCTTCTCACACACTTATCCTCCTTCTTCTGTCAAAAACACAATGGTTCGATACAACATGTTTTTGAACACACAAACCTTCACAATGGAGCTCAGTTGTGCCGACTGGCAGCAGGAGTGGCATGTAACAGTCATTCCTGAGGAGATCTGGGATTCTGTCCCACAGGAGGTGCTAATTCACCTCCTATTCTTCTATATGGACTACCATCGCCATCTGGAGCGATTGGAGGAGGAAAGGCGGGAAGCTATCCATCAGCAAGAGCGAATCATACGACTCGCCATCTTGTTCGTCGAAGATAGGAAGAGGAAGATGACTTAATCTCGTCTTCTTCCTATTCTTCTTCATCCTCAGCTTTGTCAGGCTTCTTAGCTAGGACTAAAGCTGTTAACGTTAGGATTAGAAGCTTAGGGAAAATCTTGTATTGATGTAATTTCTATTTCATATATGTATTGACTTGATATATTAATGAAAACTGTTTTTACTTCAAGATTTTGTCTCTGAGTTATTTTATCTTGTGTTGTTAAATCCTGCTTGATATTCTGATGACCATTTAAATTTTGTCTTTATTTAAGTTCTGATTCTTTGTCAGCACTTATTCATCGAAATTATCTCGGTCATTTTTAACATGATTCATTTTCAGAATATTAATGTTGCAGTGAAAAATAATTCAATCAGTGCTAACGGTTTAAATTTTGAATTAAAACTGTGTCTCTTGATAAATGGAACGGTTTTTCCTTGAAACAAGGCAACTGGGTAAGTAATCATTCCTGTTTTCTCGAGCCCAGTAACTATCCGTTATTACTGCATGTCTGACAGGTGTCCAACGGTAACATTTTTTTTCAGAGTATAAGAACAACAGAGAGAAAATTTCTTTAATCTTTTATTTTCTTTATACTTTATCTCTCTTCTTACTTTTACTCTCTTTCTCATTCTTTCTCACGTTGGTTTTTCATACAGACATTATCTCAAACACCTAACAGGCATACTTGAATCTCAATATTTTTTCACATGGCACCAAAGGATTTAATCATTGATGGAGCAAAGTTTGTTCCAAACAACTATGCTGCAATTCTTGATCATGCTGAGGCTCCATCTGAATTGCACTTTGTGCAAGATCTTCTTGCACATAGTGAGGTTGGGTACGCCTTAACTCAGCCTGAATTATTTTCAAGTCAACAAGTTCTGCGGTTCTGGAGGACTGGAGTTTTTGATGATGGTGGTAAACGAGAAACTCCCAGTATTATCTTCCAAGTGGGTGATTCATCCTATATAGTCACTCCTGGTACAGTACGAAGAGCATTACATCTTCCAGAAGATTGTACCTTCTCTATACCAGAGGAATCAGAACTTCGGGGGTTAATGACTGATTTGGGATATGAAAAGAGTCTGACGAAACTTGGACAGTTGAAACGGGCTAATATCAGAAGAGAATGGAGTTTCTTCTTCGATTGCATCACCAAGGCTTTTGGCAACAAGTGTTCAAATTTTGATGCCATCCCAATTCTAAGTCAGCACATCGGGTATGCTATTATCCATCAAACTCATTTTGATTTTGCAACTGGAATAATTGGTTTTATTGGGGATAGGATGACAGAGGATCGAGATGTTGTTTATTTTGCTAGATTCTGTCAACTTATTTATACGTATTGTACTGCTGAACCCCAGTTAGTCAGCACTCAAACCCCACCTTTTAAGGTTGCAAAAAGGTACTTTAACAACCTGATAAATGCTGACACAAAGAAATCAATGGTGAGACAATTACAGATTCCTCAGTCTGTGAAACAGATTCTGGTAAATGCTGATCCTGCTACTTACAAATCTGTTTACTCAAATGTTCAACCAACTCACCATAACCAAAATCCATCAACCTCAGTACCTACCTCTCATTCTACTCAACCTACCCTCAGAACTTATCTCACATCCTATCTCTCCACTTCACAGACTGCTCAACCTTCTTCTTCAGCACCTACTGTGAAACCTACATCCTCTAAGCCAAAGAGAACAAAGACTGTTCCTCAAACACTTCAAAAGAGGAGGAGCATTACTTTGAGAGATGAATCAGATTCTGAGGATCCGATTCCCTCTTCAGAACCTGTGGTAAATGAAGCTGAGAAGGCAACTTCTCAGAAGGATTCTGCAATTGGGGGTTCTAGGCTTCTCAAGAGGCTTAGACGTATGATGGTTCCTGAAACTCCCAAGGAATCCAAATCAACAAGGAAGTACAAGAAACAGAGGGCACAAAGGCCAGTTTCAGATGATGAGGAGGAAGCAGCTAAGGAAGGGGATCAGGAATCTCTGATCTCACAAGATAAGGAATTTTCTCCAGTCACTTCTTCTCCATCAACTCCATCTCAGGAACCTGTATCTGACAAGGCTAATTCACCTTCTGTGTCTCTTGTTGATCCAGGCACAAGTGCTGAAATTGATATTCAGAACCTGGTTGTGCCTAAAATACTTTTCTTAGAAGCTCCAACAGCAAATAATCCTTCCACAACACCTGTTACTGATGCTGTTCAAACTCCTGAGTTATCACTAACACCTTCTCTGCATCAAGATGTTGTTGATCAGATTTTAGGTGAGCATCAGGATATGGCTGTTGATCAGAACTTAGTATCAGATCAGCAATTAGAGGATGTTGAAGCCTCCATTGCTACTCACACTATTGTCTTATCAGAAGATACTGATTCTCTAAGTTCTGATGCTGCAAATGTTGGAGATACTGGTGAGGCTGCTACAACTGTAGATGCTGATGAAGCAGGTCCTTCAGGACATACTCCTCCACTGACTCTTCCTAAGTCTGAACTGGTAAAGGAGTTTGTTATCAGGGATGCACCAGTACCTTGGAGTGAAACTCCTGCAGGTCAGGAGTGGACTAAGGAATGGAACTCAGTTTCATGTGTTCCAAATGCTTTACATCTTGCTGAGCACTTGACTAAAGCTGATGAAATGTTACATTCTGATGATTTTAAAACCCAGCTTAGAGTCACTGCATTGAGTACTAAACATCTACAAGGTCTTCATTCCAACACTCATGCAGAGCTACACAAGATTCAGGAGAACTTTATCAAACAGGAACAAGTTTGGAAAATTGATAAGAAAAAGTTCTTCCAACCTACCATTGACAGGGTTGCTTATATTGAGAAAACTCAAGAGAAGCAACAAGCTCAGATTGATCAAATTCTGACAAATCAAGCTTCTCAGCAATCGCAACTTACTGAAATCCAGACCTCAGTGGAACTACTTATCTCTCTTTTATTACCTGCTGATGCCAAAAAGGGGGAGAAGGTAATTAAGTCCAAATGCAAAACCAACAAGACACTGCAAGGAAAGGATGATGGAAAAGATGACCAAGGAAACTCTGGAATGGGTAGTGGTCATAGTCAAGGTAGAAGGTTTACATCAAGACAAGCTAGTCACAGAACAAGTTCTGATACTGGGAAAAGAATAAGTTATGCTGCTGGTAAAAGGATAAGTTCTGATGAACTTCTAGATCTTGATGAGGAAATGTCAAGACAGTTATTTCTTCAAGAAAATCCAGAGATGGACTTGGAAAGTTTAAAGGAAGAAGAAGCCAGACTTAAATCAGAGAAAGTCACATCTAAATCTGAAGCTTCTGGTAAAAAGTTACTTCCAAAACCTAAAGGCATTGTGATCAAAGAAAGGATACATATTGAAGAAACTTTGGCTAGATCACAACCACAGATAGATCCAAGATCCAAGGGTAAAGAAAAGGTTGGTGAACCTATCAAGCCTTATGTACCTCCTGAGGAAGAAGAAATTACTGATGGAAAAGATGATCTTGCTCTGACTTCAAGAAAAGTTCTTAAAACAACCTCTGACATGGCTCAAGTTGTTCAGAGTCAAGAAATTGTAAGTTCTGATATTCAGAAGAAGCAAGTAACCTCTGACAGTGCTCAATTTAACTTGATATCAGAAAATAGATCTAAAACACTCCTACCAGGATTCACTAAAGCAAAATAGACTCAATCTTTGAAGACTGCTCCAAGTGGTTTTAAAGCAAGAGTAGTTACTGGAAAGGAAGCTAGAGATAAAACTGGATTGGGAAGTGCTGATGAAAGAAGAGTACACAACACTACCGATGATCCAACTTCCTAGAGTGAACCAGGTATTGGAGCAACTCCTGAGAGATTGAATCAACTAGAATCTGTACAGATGGTTTACCATACCTACTTGAAAGAATACATCATGTTGTATTTCATGACAGATGGTAGGGTTTATCATATAAGACAAAATGCCATTCCTTTGAAGTATTTTGAAGAATTGGAGCATGTACTTTTCTTACTTCAAGTGGATGATAGAATAACAGAGACTGCTGCAAACTACTTAAAAGAACAGATTCAGAGACAGAAAAGGCTTTATTCTGTTAAGTCTGACAGCAGATATATTCCAAAGTACAGAGATCACAATGGGGATATTGTTGATATGAAGCCTAATACTGCACAGATCAGAACGTATCTTGGTATTAAGGGACTTGAATTCAATCTTGAATCTGACAAAGCTTATGTCATAAGACTAGACCAGGAGTTAAGGAAAGCAAAGATTAATGATCTCAGAGCTGCAATCTTTCAAACTGGTGAAGATACTGCAGAGCTTAAAGGTGTTAAAAGGAGAATGATTGATGAACTAAGATATGCTGAGACATGTTTGTTGAAGAACTATCTCAGAACAACTCCTGACATCAGAGAGATCAGAAGTTGATGAAGCCAAGTCGAAGATCTACAACTGCTTAAATTCTGATATTTATGCAGATTGAAGTTGTTATCAGAAGTTGAAATTGGTAAAACTTTAAGGACTGTAAGTTGTAGTTATCTAGTCTATTTCTCATGCATTTGTACTTAATGTTTTTGACATCATCAAATATCTGTTTAACTTGTATATTTTGTTAATTTACAAGTTGGGGGAGATTGTTAGATATATTTGATAATGTCATGGCTAATATGTTTTATGTTTAGCTTTCAGATCTTGTGTGAACAGGATAGATCAGTACTTATACTGGAAGTCAGGACTTAAGGATATCAGTACTTATATTATCAGGAGATAATCATCAGAAGATAGATATCAAAACTTAAGTGCTGAAGGACAATCAGATAAGGACAGTAGCTGATTAAAGGAAAGAAGATAAAGATAAAACATAAGAAGAGATATGCATGAAGAAGGAATTCCGTGAAGAATGGAATACTTGGAATAGAAGATATCTGATTGATATATTTTAGGAAGCAGAATTATATTCCATATCAATTAGCGATTATCTTGTAACTGTGTAGTATATAAACACAGGCATAGGGTTTACACTATAAGTGTTATCATTATCGAAGTTATTATTCTTTATAACCCTAGCAGCTCTCGTGATATTTGTTCATCACTGAGAGGTAACAGTTCCATATTGTAACAGAGTTTATTGTTTCAATAAAGTTTGTTTTCTGTTACTCAAGTTCTTTAAGTTCGAGTTGAGTGTACTATACACTGTATTCACCCCCTCTACAGTGTGTGTGTGACCTAACAAGCTTAACAGCAGTTATCCGTTGATATCATCAGTTTCCACTTCAACGGATACTCCCTATCCGTTGATGGTCTCTACACATATAACTGAATCAATTCCAAGTGTAGAAGACATGGTTACTGTACAATCACTTCTAGGATTGAGGGAAGGGAGTGATATTTGAGTGAGAGGTTGGGTTGCTCCCAGGCAAAAGGAGAGGTTGAGAGTCAAAATTTGCATGCCATTTCTTCCAGCATGGCAAAAGTGAGTGAGGGGAGTGCCACCTTAGTAGGTGAGGGTGAGGGTGTGAGGGTGTGTGTGAGCCAGGGGGAGCCCCTGATGCAAGAATATAGAGAAAATGAGAGAAAAGCAGGTACAGAAGCTATAAGGATGGATCCAGCCATTGCTAGTGAGTCAATGATTGTGGATGATGCTAAAAAGGGAAGACAATTTCAACAACATTACAAAGCTGAAATTGATAATATTTCCTTAGATGCTGACACTTTTACTCATCATGTTTCAGCCTATCAACTGTTGGCTGCTCAGGGTAATATGGAGGTAGAGCAGACTTTGAACATAGTGCACACTTCAGAATCTCTTCAAAGAGATAAAGCTGTTGTTAATAGGATGCCTTCTCAAGCTGGTGAGCCATCTGAAGAATTTGAAGTAAATTCTAATGATGATGACTCTAATTCTTTGGATGGGAGCATGAACTTAGGGGGAGATGCAGGCCTAAGTTCTGTTCCAAATCTACCTGAATGGGCATGGATAAAGAAATCTACACCAGGACAGTTTGTTGTAGCTTTGGTCAAGCAAGTTATGGCTATTCAAAAAGCCCTTCAGGAGACTACAGATGCTGGTACCAAGGCTATTCTTCAAGCTCATCTAGCCTCTCTGCATCTCTTGCAGTTGCAGCACATCAGACAGAATTTCAGTGTGCATGAACTCAAAAAGGATATTGCTCATCTGAAATCCTACAATTCTGAGAAGTTAGATTCAGTCATGTCTTATAGTACAATGCAAGATTTGTTGCTGAGATTGAGGAGAGAATCTGATGCTGACAAGAGGCTGGCCATGTTGGAAAACAGAGTTCACATCATTGAAGACTCTGTGGTAACCATTCTTCAAAATCAACAATCTCAGACAAATCTACTATTGCAGCTGGAAAAAGCACAAGGCTTGACCCCTATCCTTGATGATAACAAAAAGGGGGAGAATAAAGGGGAAGGGGAAGGAGAGCCATCAACAAAAGTTTAAATATCTAAAGTGCTAGTTCCTTCCATCACCACTTCTCCAACACTTCAAATCAAAGGAAAGCTTGATGGAATTGATCTAATCCAGATAGCAGCAGCTGAGATGAAAGTCAAAGAGCAAAGGAGGAAAATTGATGAAAGGATGCAACAAATTTTTGGTTCTACAACTTCAAAATCACAATCTGTGAAGCATAGCACAAAGGTGGAGCCAATCATTATGGAGCTCAAGCAGTAAGGAGGAACATGGTTGGAGAGACTTCTTCCAAGAATCTGAAACCTATGGCTCTCAAGCCCAACAACAGATCCAATAAGGACTCTACAAAGAACCCTCTAAGCCTTGCTCAGTTGAAAGAAGTGGATTTTCCTCTTCCAAAGCCTGATGAAGACAAGGTTTTGGGTGGTAATATCATGAAGCACATGGAGACCAAGGATGTGGTTGAAAGGATGAACATGGCTTTTATCTCTAGAGAGGGAAAGAGTATCTGTGTGATACAAGGACATCCCAAATTCTCAATAGCCAAGAGGAAAGAAGCCAGAAGGTTGAAAGAAGAAGCTAAAAAGCTAAAGGCTGACAAAAGAGCACAAGCAAAGCTTGAAAAACAGCTAAAGTCAAGTCAAGCTGAAGAAAAGAAAGAAATTGAAGACAAGGGTGAAGATGTAGGTATGGGGGACATGCTTAGTGATGATGTGGAAGAAAGAAGTAAGGAAAGAAAGGAATGGCAGAAAGGGAACAGAAAGAAGGCCAATGTAAAAAGGAAGATAGTAGATGAAACTGAAGAAACCCAATCAAAATCCAAACCACTACCTTCTATTCCTGAACCCATTGTGCCTGACCCCTTCATAAACATCCATGGTGAAACAATCACTCCTAAGGAGGAACCAATTGATTGGGACACCATCAAATTGCCCACCTTCTTAACCACTTCTCCCCCATCAAAGAAACAGAAAAGAAAAATCAAATCAACACCTCCTCTAACCTCAATCAAATTCACTCAGAAGCCTAAGCCTAAGCCACAAGCCTCAAAGGATGATTATGTTCACATTTGTGATATAAAGGAATTTTCAGACATTGAACTCTATCTGGATGAGCTGGAGGAAGTAAGGGGAATAGATGCCTACAGACAGCTTCCAGAAAGACTAGTGTTCAAATATAAAGGAAGTGGGGAAAGGACTTGGCCTCTTTACATAATTCTGAATGAATGCTATTCTACCTTGGTTAGAGTCTACTCAGCCATAAAAAGGGATTCTGTCTTTACTAGGACTGCCAAAACTGAGATTCTCAACAAGATTGCCAGCATAAGGAAAACTTGGTGGGAGCCCAATGCCTTGCCTAGAACATTACTCATCCAAGAGAGAGGAATTACAATTCATAAATCACCTCATTGGTTGATGGAGTTCAGAGACAATAAAGGAGTCAGAAGATTTTTCAGACTTGAAGATCAGCTTAAGATTGCCAGTAAACCCAAATTTATACCTATAGTTCATATGTTTGTTAAGTGTTTTGTTATCATCAAGGTAAACCCAAATTTATACCTATAGTTCTAGTAGACATAAATAGGGGGAGATTGTTAGGAATATGTGTATTAGTTTGATGATAAGTTAAACAAAACACTTAAGTAGAAATCTAGTGATTGTAGCCTCAACGGATAAGACCATTTTGGCTATCCGTTGAAGGAGTAGCTTTACTTAGACATAACTTTAGTATTGTAGCACATTTCGTTCTCTGTATTTAAGTTGTAATTCTTAGATGTTGTGGGAAATTATCAGTCATGTTGACTACTAGTGGATATGCAAATAGGAGGGCTAATTGTAAATATTTTATGCCTTGTAATTTTGTATAAGTGAAGTAGTATCAACTGATATTAAAGGCCTTCAACGGATGAGAAACAAAGCTTCAACGGATGTCTCTAAAGCTTCAACGGATAACATCCATCAACGGATGAGTGCTTCAACGGATAAAGCTTTAACTGCTAATGCATCAACGGATAAAGCTTCAACGGATAAAGTCATCAACAGATGAAAGCTTCAACGGATGCTTAGTTCAATAGCAGTTGATAGTGACAATTCATAAGCTGACAGAGGCACATGGGTTGACAGAGACAAACTGGAATGTGGTAGCCTCTAGGAGGAATCAAGAAAATGCAGCATTTCCATTCTGGTGCAAACAAGGAAGTATTCAAAGATTCACAGCAAAACCTAAATTGTATTGGATAGAGAAATGAAGAAGAAACATGTGAAGAACCTTTTAATTGTATTATACAGTTTTGTCTTCACTTGTAAACTTGGTGATATATAAACCAAGTAGCAGCTAGTAATTAGATGGTGAATTTTCCAGAGAGAAAATCATCTAGTTTGTACTAGGACGCAGCTGTGATTTAATTCTTTAAATCACAGATTTTCTGAAATAACACATCTCTGGTGGAACAACAAATCCACCAGAAAAGTTTTTAAGTCTGTTGTGTTCTTTACATTTGTGTTTGAATATATATTTGTCTGCATTAGCTCTAAGCAATTCACACACACTTGTTCATCAAAACACATAGCCTAGAAACTGCTCAAAACTTGAAAAAGTTTTGAGATTTACATTCAACTCCCCTTTTGTAAATCTCATTGTTAGTTCACTGGGAATAACAACATCATTTTTGGGTCAACAAATGATGCACTATGTAAAGAATTCTCTGAAAATATGAGTAAAGAATTCGAGATGAGTATGATGGGAGAATTAAACTTCTTTTGGGGATTGCAAATAAGGCAATCTGATGAAGGCATCCATATCTCTCAATCCAAGTATTGTGAAGAGATGTTGAAAAAATTCGAAATGGATAATGCCAAACCCATCTCTACTCCTATGTCTACATCCGATAAATTAACGGAAGATCCAAAAGGAATTCCCGTAGGCACAAAGAAATATCGAGGAATGATCAGTAGCTTGCTCTATATAACTGCAAGTCGTCCCGATATTCAATATAGTGTTTGTAAGTGTGCTAGGTTTCAAGTAGCACCTAAAGAATCTCATTTATCCGTGGTAAAAAAGGATATTGAGATATCTTAAAGGAACCACCGATGTTGGTCTTTGGTATCCAAAAGGAATACCATTTGACTTAGTATGTTTTTCTGATTCGGACTATGCCGGGCATTTAGTCGACAGAAAAAGTACTAGTGGTACTTGTCAGTTTCTCAGTGGATGTTTAGTTTCTTGGTTTTCAAAGAAACAAAATTCCGTATCCATCTCAACAACCGAGGCTGAGTATATAGCAGCTGGAAAGTGTTGTGCTTAAATACTATGGATGAAGCAAACACTAGCTGACTATAATATAAAATTTGATGTGATATCAATCTTATGTGATAATACGAGTGCTATTGATCTTAGCAAGAATCCCGTATTACATTCTAGATCTAAACATATAGATGTGAGACATCATTTTTTACGTGATCATGTCAATAAAGGTGATATAAAAATGATTCTTATTGATACTAAGATCAATCTCGCTGACATATTCACAAAACCATTAAATTCTGAAAGATTCACTAAACTCCGCTTGGATTTAGGAATGTTGGAATTTATGAAATAATGGTTTATATATAAAGAACAGTTGAGAATTATAAAAAAGTCTCAACGATAAGGATATTCTCCCGATCAAGTTATTAAGTTTATCTGAAACTCAGATTTGTCAATAAAGAAATTTATTGATCGGGTTAAGATAACTTAAATAGCCCAGATTAACCGGGAAAATAAACTTAATCGAGTGAATATTTATTATTCCATGAGATTTATAAATATTTAGAAGTCCTTCTTATAAAAACTGATTATTATTCATATATATATATATATATATATATATATATATTTTCTTATATATATATATATATTTAGTCTCATCTTTTTGAGATATATCTAAATATATGTTATTTTAATATATATATATATATATTTCTGTAATATTTATATATATATATGTAAATTTCAGCAAAAATTATATAAGGATAAATATATAATAATCCAGCTATATTAATAAATATAGTTTTTCTAATATATTTTATGGATTACTTTTAACCGGCCCAATCAAAAATTTATCTGGCCCAAAGCTTCTATCTAAGCCCATATATTTTAACAAAATATAAAACTATTTATCAAAAATCAAACCTAGACCATTTTTTACTATTTGGCCCAATTTGTTGTCACAGGCATAATGTAATATCCGGGATATATCGTACAATTATTTTTTCTAATAAATAATTATTATATGTATTCAGTATCTATTCTGTGAATTAATTGTTAAGTGTTAAATGTATTTGAATGTTTAAAAAATATTATTAATTGAGTATTTTAATTTTTATATGTCCAAAATAAAATATAGATAATTGTCATATCTTCCTGATTATTTTTATGTTGATTTATGAATTTATAAGAATCATATGGATTTAATAAAATCTTTTTCCGGGTATTTAAAATCTATTTTATAAAAGCGGAAACCAACCATCGTTATCCGTTTTTACATTTTTAGAACCCGAAACTCTTCCAAGAACTCCTTCCTAACTTAATTGTAATATTCCAAGCATATTCCGTATTTTGACTTTTTCGATCCGGCGTACGGTTTGTCCAGCGCGGGTCCCGACGCAACATTTTCGATAGAATATTCGTTTCGGTAAATCAATAAAACTCGTATTTTCGATAAACGAGAGCTTTTTATTAAACTATTACAATTATCACTTCGTAATACGTGTAACCAGGCGCTGAGACCAAGACCGCAGTACAAATTGTACTGATTTGGATAATTATCACGAAAACCGATACCGTTTGGATCAGTTTTTATAAATAAACGTACCGTTTTATATCTGGAATGATCCAACGGGATACTAATTTTCCGTAATTATAAATAGCCTCTACCGTATTTTATTTTGTACCGGAAATCAATTACAAACAGTATTTACAGAGTTTTTACAGAGAAAATACTATAATTATATTTTGTTCTTCGTAATCAAACACAAATTTGAAGGCGTTATTGATATCCGATTTTGGCGTACATATATTCAAAACGAAGCTATTGAAATCTAGAATCCAAATCTTCCATCAATTTCAACCCAGAAACATCAGGTGATTTCCTATTTAATTATTTATATTCGAATTTCTTGGTATTTAAATTATGAAATTTTGTACGGATGATGGTTTGAATGATTTGATGATTATATGTTGTAGAGCTTGTTTTCCTGATCATTTTGATATATTATACTTCAAATTTGGAGTTCAATAACATGTTTAATTTTGGGTTTGATTCTCGGAATTTAGAAATTAGGGTTTATATTACTTTGAATGTTTTCAATTCGATTTAGGGGTTTTTTATTTCGGAATTGATAGACGTTCTAGAGGGGTGGGTTTTGTTCCCCTTAAAAATTGTAATCGATTCATATTAGTTGTGCAAATCGACGAGGCCTGTAGAGGAGTGAGTTGTGATTTGAAGTTCTCGCCGGTGTTCTTGAAGCTTTTGGCCGGATTTTTTTGTTTCCAGATATCATTTGGCTTGTTTGTGGTTTGATTTGACCTCCTGACGTGATTTGGAACGAAAACCCCACCTGAATCATGTAAAACCATGCCGTTTTTGATCGAATCGGGGCTCGCCGGGCTTATTTTCCGGTCACCGGAAACTGGGTTCTTCGCGACCCGTTTCTGTTCTTGGTGACCCGGAATTCCGACCCGGTTTGACCCGGTTTTGATCTAAAATTTCCCTAAATCAGAAGTGTTTTTGGCATTTTTGCAAGTTAGTACCTGAAGTTTCCAGAACTTTAAAAATTCTGGATTCCTGTTTTGAATTCTTTCAAATTTCGGATTTCTTTTTAGAAAAATCCGAAAATGATTATTTTAATTTCAAAAATCATTATTTTAATTCCAAAAAAAAATTATTTTTAAATCAAAAATAAATCTGAATTAATTATTTAATTAATTTCAGTTAATTTTTAATTGATTAATTAGTCATTAATTCGAAAATTAATTGATTAATTGATTTAATTAATTATTAATTGATTTTAATTAATTATTTAATTAGAGTTAATTATTTAAAAATGATTTAAAAATTCTGAAAAATAGTTTCGAGCTTTAAAATATTATTCTAAATTGTTTTCATGGCTCGATAATTATTATAAAATTGTTTTGAAGCCAGAATTGGCCAACCGAACCCTGTTTATTACTCTGAAACTGATCCAACGACCCGTTTTAATTCCGAAAAATGTTTTAAAAATCATTTTAATTACCTGAAAGCTTATTTATGACCCAAGACTTCTTTATAAATGATATATCATTGATTATGTGACGTGCTATGTGTTATATGTGACTTGTTGGTTGACTGTCGGTCTATATGTTCGGTGTTTACTTATTTACAGCGTAACTTTCAATCCGTTAATCGGATTTGGGTAAAACGAAGGGTAGATAGAAGTGTATGTTCAATAGAATCGTATGAGTTAAATATTAATAGATACTTATGATGCCTAGCAGAGTAAGCAAGGCGTAGGCAAGAGAACCAGGTGATCAGAAAAAAGAATTTACATGTAGAAAATACAGCAAGTAATCAGAGGATAGAAGCAGAGCATAGGAGAAGCAGACGAGTGATTGTTGAATGGAGTCATTAGACGAGTACAAAGTGAAGTTGAAATCGATTATGAT
The DNA here is from genome assembly GCF_009905375.1 of Apium graveolens. NCBI lineage: Eukaryota > Viridiplantae > Streptophyta > Magnoliopsida > Apiales > Apiaceae > Apium > Apium graveolens. The sequence goes on from NC_133648.1 coordinate 101,558,844, forward strand.
AAGGCAAGTACTTCTAAACCTTTCTCGAGATATATTACAAATATTTATAAATTCTCTTGTGACATACTGTTAATACTCAAAATAGCTCTGTTTCATATTATAAATACTTTGAATCCTTCAGCATTGAACCTGAGCCACATCAATGGATCTTTGAGCCGTAAGCCTTATTCTTTGTAAACCATTTCTTGGTGATCTACTAGATACTAAACCACACAAATACGATACTACTCCACAAATATATATACCTATCTTATACCAAACACTGGAACAAAATTGTTTAAACATACAGAAACTTTTATACTCAACCATACCTTGTGATATCAAAGTACTAAAACCTTGTAAAAACACTATTCATCTAATATTCGATTATCCTACCGGCTGGAGGCCACTTCTTTTATGTATTTTGACATACCCTTTTTGGTAACTATGAATTTTTACCATGCTCTTTTACAAATGTTTTATAGTTATTGATTATAATCTGGTTTTATTGAACTCTATTGTTTATCATATTGAAATGCTTTAGAATTGGATAGTTTTCTTTGTGTGGACCAGATTCGTGGTCAGACCATATCGATGGTCAAATTAGGTCAATGTGTGCCTTGGATCCAGTAGTTAGAGCAGTGTTGTGTGCTTTGCTCGGGGTTAGTGCGTGACTGATCAGCAACCTAACCTTGGTTTTAAAAACTTAAAATGAATATCCAATTCTATTGACTGTTTAACAGGAAACTTGATTCTTTTGAATCACCTCATTTATTACTGTTTAACCTCAATTATTGATAATATGACTTGCTGAGCTAGTTAGCTCACTCTTGCGAATCTTTTTATGTATTCTACAGTTAAGAAGGATACGGTTGATAGCGAGGTTTCCCAGTTTAATGTTCGAGCTAGGATTCCAGATTATGATTGATCGAGCTAGCAGGAGCTTAATG